>NC_136968.1:17233169-17275669 GCF_032717465.1 Coenobita brevimanus | reverse complement strand
ACTCAACAAACATTTCCATTTTCACAGCTAAAAAAATGTATACTACATTATTTTCAATCATATTACTTCCCAAAAGATCACCACGGCGTGCTTTTTATTCTGCCTTATGCCCGCTACTTTATTCTCGTTCCTGTCGGCCGCTTGCACTGACTGGGAAGAGCTAGAACTCACCATAATGTCACTTTGAAAGCCTGCAGTAAACTGACGCTAAACAGGGGCAAACCGTGAGAAAAAAAGCTAGTGTTACAACTGGGGAAACAAGCGTTTCCTATTAGCATAAACTGCTTGTGAGAGGAGAGCGCAGATTTACAGTTCTGAGCGCTCAGAGCGCTTCCATGTATCACAGCCAGGCTGGCCGGGCTGTGGTGGGGGGGGGACGGGGGGAAAACACGATACTTGGCAACAACTGAGGTCAGTAGTACAAAGGTAAAGTATGCTAGTTGTAGCTAAAGGGTGGTGGTACTGATAGACAATACCAGCTGGAGCCTGCTTGCCCGCGGTTATTCAAAATTTACTAGAATCGCAAATGCGACGATCCGCCGTTATGTCCTTTTTGCCGAGCGTCGCAAACGAGACGATCCGCGTTTAAGGGGTTAAGCACCATATCACAAATCAATAGTTTGTGCTGCTGCACACACTCCTCACTTCCTATAACTTTAACATCCCTCAATAACCTCCTATCAGCCCTCCTAACCAGAAAATAATCTATCTGACTGCTACTTCCCCCAGACTCATACTAATTAACCTACTCTCTTGTTTCTTAAAATATGTGTTGCACACAATCATGTTCGTTGCCTCCCCAAACTCGAGTATCCTTTCCCCTACCACATTGCTTATACCATACGCACATCCCTCATGTATTCCTTCATAACCTTGTGCTGCTTCACCTACATGACCATTTAAGTCCCCTCCCAAAACTACTATCTCATCATCCCCCATACAACCTACTACATGTATTAAATCATCCCAAAATCTATCTTTCTCTGCTTCATCCAATCCTGCCTGTGGAGCATATGTCAATATAACTGCAACTATCTTCCTACTGAATAGAATTTTCACTACCAATATCCTATCGCTTAATTTTATAACATTCATAGCATATTCCACTCATTTCTCCACAACCATCACACCAACACCCCCATATCCGTCTGTCCCCCCCTGCTGAAACAACTTATAGAAACAGTCTCTCCCAACAATCTTTCTGGCTGATCAACCCCTGTACTGGACTTCTTGCAAACATGCCACATCCACCCACCACATACTGAATGCCTCAACGACTTCCCCTGCTCTTCCCCTCAAACTTCCCACATTCCATGAACCCATCCTCATCCCCCTGGGTGATTTCTTGTCCTCAGGCTTGCTTTGAAACTTATTCTTGTGTTCTGTCATACATACATACATATATATATATATATATATATATATATATATATATATATATATATATATATATATATATAAATGAATTATGTCAGCAACCCTAGGAAAAGTCACCCTAAATACCTACCATATACCTATACATATATTGGTACTATTGTAATTATAATAAATGGTACTGTGCTATGAATGATAACTAACCTTTTAGGATAGTGTTGGTGGACTTGCTGGGAATGGAAGGTGGTATCCAAGGCTGTAGGTAGTCCTACTGGGTCCCCAGAGGATGGCTGCTGGCATCACTAGTGGGTAATGGCTGCTGCTCCTCCTCAACCTCCCTCATAAATCCTTCGAAATCACACTCAGAATCACTATCTTCGTCCACAGCCATGGAAGGTCCTGCTTCTGCCTGTCCTAGCACTCTGTAAGCCTTCACTGCAGCCAGGATCTTGTCTTGGTTTTTTATTATGGTCCTCACGTTGGCTTCATTCATGTCGTAGGCCTTGGCAATGTCAACTTTCCTCTCCCCTTTCTTCTTCCTCTCGATGCTTTCTAGCTTGGTGGCCTGAGGGAGGTGCCGACACTTCTTGGGGTTCTCAGAAGGCTTCCTAGGCATCGTGAGCAAGGTAAAATGCAGTAACAAGGGCAGAAAATGCAGCAAGAAAAAAGCACCTTCCAATGCAAATTATGCAACTGAGTGGCGCTGTGGCGGGAGAAATTTAAACAAAACATCACGTAACAGCAGAAGCGTTTTTAATTGGGCGGCATCACGATCACGTCACGATAGCAGGCGGGGAAGGCTACTTGATCAGAAGTTTTCACTGGTTATCATCATCATGGGAATGTCCAGTATGACCGTGTTGGACCAGGGGTGATTGTGCTAGAGGTGAACTCTGCGGATTTCGCCCACTTCTCGGAGCTCTGTACGTGTTATGCTAACACATTCGTGCTGCAGTAATTAAATCGTATTAAATAATACTAATTATTTGCTCTCCGTGCTGGACGTGAATCGTGCTGGACTAACACGTGTTGGACGCGAGGGTACTGTATATATTTATATATATATATATGTATGTATATATATATATATATATATATATATATATATATATATATATATATAGTTAGATAGATAGATAGATAGATAGACAGATAGATATATGTTGCTGGTTCGTTGAAAGTAGTAATAAGAAACAGGGAAGTGAGCATGGAAGTGAAAAATATCCTACATGACAGTTTTGTGATACCAACTCTAACGTATGGAAGTGAAGCTTGAACGTTGTTGGAAGGACACAAATCAAGAGTGAGAGCATTGGAAATTAGTTATTTAAAAGGAGCCTTTGGAGTCACATGGAGAGACAGGTTGACAAATGAGGATATAAAGAAGCGTTGTGGTGTGGATGTGGATGTGATAGGAAGCGTTAGGAGGAATACACTGGGGTGGTTTGTCCATGTGGAGAGGATGGAGGGTGAGAGACTGATGAGGAGAGTGTATGTGAGTTAGGTGGAGGGGGGGAGAGGGAGGAGGAGGCCGAGGATGAGATGGAGGGATGGGGTGGAGAGGCATATGAGAGACAGGGGTGTGAGTTGGGAGCCGGGCAGTGAAATGGCAGGGGACAGTGAGACGTGGAGGCGATTTGTTTGTGGCCACCCCGTACGGGATTGAGGCACCTGGCAATAGATAGACAGATATATATATATATATATATATATATATATATATATATATATACACACACACACACACACACACAGTAAAACCTCACTATAATGAACTAATAGCGGCCCAAGCCATTCCGAAAAAAGTGAAATTCCAATAAAAGTGACATCCAGACTTCGTCCTGTTAACCAAGACTTTTTCCGATATATCACACACTGGTCCAGATCACACCAACTATTTTTTTCATTAACAACGTTGCTTCATTACTTGTTATCCAACTCATATGCAGCAGTCTACAGTCTCAAGATCTTGACCCACTCCAATGCCCATCCAATATCCATCATCAAGGTCATAACAACCACCCAATGCCCATAATCAAGGTCACAACAACCACCCAATGCCCATCCAGTGCCCATCATCAAGGTCAAGACAAGCACCCAATGCCCATCCAATGCTCATAAAGATCACAACAACCACCCAATGCCCACAGAACGCTGATCATCAACGTCACGACAACCACCCAATGCCCATCCAATGCCCATCATCATGGTCACGACAAGCTTCCCAAACATACTCATCCTCCACCATCCCCCTGCCCAAGCTGGATTGAAATCAGGCAGTCCAGACTGCTTCTGGCTGTACTGGACTTGTCCCAATATACTGTATATGAACTTTGTCTGGTAGGTTCCTCAGTCCAATAAAAGCGAATTCTGGTATACTGAGGTCCATTATATTGAAGTTTACATTGTGGTAGGTGGGGGCGCTCACCATCCACTCACTTGATGTAGTACTGCCCTTGGGTGACTGTCCTTTCTTTCTCTTCCTTCCTTCCTTCCTCTTCTGTCTTTACTTCCTTCATTCTTTACTCTTCCTTCAGCCTATGGGTGACTTTACACTCTTCTGCCTTTATTTCCTTCATTCTTTCCTCTTCTTTTGCCTATGGGTGACTCTACAGTGAGTGACAAGTCAAATGGTTTCCTGCACACCAGGAAATCATTTACTATGTGCTGGGTGGTAACCTTGTAACCAAATTTTGGAGCCTGGTGGTTTAGTGGGTAATTAAAGAGCTCCAATCAGATTGCCCCTGAGTAGGTTTATATCCAAGGGATGGTTCGGGTTTACTGCTCACGTATTGCCACTTGGATGAGTGAAGTTGGTCACTCTCAACTTAAATATAAGGACCAACTTGCCTAGCCCCGGGCACTTACGCTCCTCATGGGGCAACATAAGATTTGATGATGGATGGATGGATTTACTGTATACTGTATATATTAGTATACATAATAAAAATATATATATATATTTTAATGTCAGGAAGAAGGAACCAAAGGCCACGAGCCCACAAAACCTGTTCCTTCCAAGAGAAGAACAAAATACAAGAGAGAGCCAAATTCAAGATCCGATCATTTTGAGATGCCTGGACACACTGCATTTGAAAGACTGGAGATCACAGGAAGCAGGAAATACAGACAGAGGGAGACAGTTCCAGAGTTGACTTGTTCCATAAATGAAGAACTGGGAGTAACGGTTAACTCTTGCATTAGAGAGTTGGACAGAAAAGGGATGAGAGTTTGTTGCTAGATGGGTGCTATGCGCCCGTCGTAGAGGTGGAGGAATGCATGCAGACAGTTCAGAGTAGCACTGACCATTGAAGTAGCGATAGAAAAGAGATAAAGATGCAACAGTGCAGCGAAGAGAGAGAGGTTGAAGGGAGTCAGTAAGAGGAGGAAAGTTAATGAGACGAAAAGCCTATGACTCCACCCTATTGAGAAGAGATGTATGTGGAGAACCTACCCACACATGCGAGTTGTACTCCACACAGGGGTAGATCAAACCCCTGTATAGAGTCAACAATTGTCCAGGGGTAAAGAAGGAAGGGAGTCGGCTTAGCACACCCAATCTCTTGGAAGCAGATTTTACAAGAGATGTAATATGATCTTTCCAAGATAAGTCCCAAGTGAATGAAACCCCAAGCATGTTCAACGATGATGCAGGATTAAGCTGAGTATTATCAAATATTAGTGGGTATATCTGTGGAAGATTTTGTTGGGTTGATAGGTGTAAGAACTGTCTTTGATTAACTAAAAACAACAAGAATATTTTTACCCCAGTCAGAGATACGAGCCAAGTCAGACATTAGGGGTGCCATAGCCTCATCCCTTGTTTGTTGAAGTAACTGCTGAGATGGACGTTGCGGGAACCGGACGGAAAGGTGAAGGGTGGAGTCATCAGCGTACGAGTCGATAGGGTTAGATGTACAGCAGGTCATTGATGAACAAAAGGAAGAGAGTTGGTGATAGGACAGAGCCCTGAGGAACACCACTGTTGATAGATCTAGGAGAAGAATGATGGCCGTCTACAACAGTGGCTATAGAACGACCAGAAAGGAAGCTAGAGATGAAGACACAGATAGAAGGCTAGAAACTGTAAGAGGGCGGTTCGGAAATTAAAGATTTGTGCCAGACTTGGTCGAAAGTCTTTGAGATGTCAAGTGCAATGGCAAAGCTCTCGCCAAAGTCCTGAAAGGAGGATGACCAAGAGTCTGAAAGGTAGGTGAGAAGATCGCCAGTGGAGCGTCCCTGACGGAACCCATACTGACAATCAGAAAGAAGATTGTGATGCGAAAGAAGCTTCAAAATTTCTCTATTAAGAACTGACTCGAAAACTTTTGAAATACAAGATGTTAAAGCAATGGGACGATAGTTACAGGGTTGGGAATGGTCACCCTTCTTTGGGACTGACTGAATGAGAGCAAACTTCCAGCAACAAGGAAAGGTACAAGTTGAAAGACAAATGTGAAAGAATTTGCCTAGGCAGGGTGTAAGCACAAAAGCACAGTTCTTGAAAACAACAGGAGGGACTCCATTAGGCCCATATGCCTTGTTAGTATTGAGGCCTGTGATGGCAGAAAATAAATCAGCTGAAAAAATTTTTACGTCAGCCATGAGGAAGTCAGACGGGGGAAGTGAATGAGGAACAGCACCGGAATCGTCTAAGGTGGAATTGGAGGAGAAAGTCTGAGCAATGAGAAATCCTTTATCAGTAGAAGAGATAGCTACCGAACCATCAGAGTACAAAAGAGAAGGGAAAAATGATGAGGTAAAGTAGTTAGAAAGGTTTTTGGTAAGGCGCCAGTAAGGAGCGGGAAGAATTCGAGTTGGAGAGTTGAGAGCATTTAGCACGGATAAAATTATCTTTAGCAGAGTGAAGAACAGACTTAGCACGATTCCGAGCAGAAACAATAGCAAGATGTGATAAAGGGTTGGGTTGGGTCTGGTACCTTTTATAGGCCCTCTCCTTGTTGCGGACAGCATTAGAACATGCGTGATTAAACCAAGGCTTTCTTGCATTAGTCAGAGGTTATGAGAAAGGAATGTATGTTTCCATGCCCGAGAGAATAACCTCCGTAATGCGCGAGGCACACTCAGATGGCTCCCGGCCATGGAAGCAATAACCATTCCAGGGAAAAATCAATGAAGTACTGCCTAAGGGCCTCCCAATTCGCAGCTCAAAGTGCCACAGACGACATTTCTTTGGAGGGTCCACAGGCCGTACCGGAGCGATAGGACAGGTTAAGGTGATAAGGTTGTGATCAGAGGAGCCCAAAGGAGAGAAAAGATTAACAGTGTAAGCAGAAAGATTAGTTGTATGGAAGAGATCAAGTATGTTGGAGCTCTCTCCAAGGCAGTCAGGGATATGGGTAGGGTGCTGTACAAGCTAATCTAGGTCATTAAGGATAGAAAAGGTGTAGGCTTGTTCACCAGGTGGATCAGTGAAAGGAGAGGAGAGCCAAAGGTGGTGGTGAACATTGAAATCTCCTAAAATGGAGATTTCAGAGAAAGGAAAAATGGACAGAATGTGTTCCATCATAGAAGTAAGATAGTCAAGGAATTTTTGAGTCAGTAGAATTAAGGGATATGTAAACAGCACAGATATATTTAGTCAGAGAATGACAAGATAGCTGAAGCCAGAGTGTAGAGAATTCAGAAGAATCAAGTTCAAGAACACGAGAGCAAGATAAGTCGTTGCATATAGATACACAACAGCCACCTTTGGCTTTGAAATGAGTATAGAGAAAGTGGTAGGGTACAGAAAAGGGTTTGCTGTCAGTTGACTCAGACAGCTGAGTCTCAGTTAGAAAGAGAAGGTGAGGTTTAGAGGAGGAGAGGTGGTGCTCAACAGAGCGAAAGTTAGAGGAAAGGCCACGAATGTTGCAGAAATGAAGAAGAAGTGAGTCAGACAGTGGTTCCAGGCAGCTCAAGTTGTCATCGGGAGAGGGTCGGAAGGTGGGGGCATTATGGTCCCCCCCCCCCCGAGGACTCCGAGGCTGGGTGTTCAGATACCATAATTTTGCTTTTAAATTTTGGAAATGAAAGTGTAGTGTGTGCTGTGCATGTAGTTTGGTGTAGATACTTAGAGAAACTTGTATTGGAGAGCATGCTGGCCTACTCTCTGTGTTACTGAGACACTGAAAAAGTCCAGCAAAGGGGGATGGTCAGGAATAGGTCCCGAGGGCTGATGAAACGGGAGCTTCAGCTCTCCCAGTCATCAGCTTTCCATCCACCTTGGGAGTACTACCCGGCTCGACTTGTGCTACAGTCTACTCCTCATATATATAACATATATATATATATATATATATATATATATATATATATATAGATATATATATATATATATATATATATATATATATATATATATATATATATATAGATATATATATATATATATATATATATATATATATATATATATATATATATAAGAGGGAAAGTGAAAATATTAGTAAGAGAGAGTAAGAAGAGAGTGGATGAGGAATTTGGAAGGAATTTGAGTGTAAAGTGGAGGGACTGTAAGAAAATGTTCTGGAAAGATGGTGAAAAGAGTAAGACAGGGTGGAAGTGAAGTTAGAAGGGGAGTTAAAGATAAAAATGGTAGATTACTAGTGGAGAAGGGAGAAAATGGAGAGAACACTTTAAAGAATTGTTGAATATAGAGGATGGAAGTAATGCAAGTATAATTGGCTGAGGAATGGATTGGAGAAGGAGGGAGGTGTGAAGAAAGGAAGAAATCAGTAGGATAGAAGTTGTGGAGGCAATGAAGAAAGTTAAATTGGGGAAAGCCCCAGAAACTGATGGAGTGTGTGGTGAAATGCTGAAGCATGGGGGAGAGATAGTAGTAGAACAGATGTGGAAAATGTGCAGATTGGCCTGGGTGGAAGGAAGAGTCCCGGAGGATTGGAAGTCAGGTATAATAATTCCCTTGTACAAAGGAAAAGGGGAAAAAGAAGTGTGTGGTAATTATACGGGCATTTGACTTCTTAGTATAATAGGAAAAGTGTATGGTAGGATACTTATTGACAGAGTTAGAGAAAGAACAGAGGAATTAGTTGGAGAAGAACAGGGGGGCTTTAGTAACGGAAGAGGTTGTGTAGATCAGATATTCATTCTTAGATCTTTAGTGGAAAAGTTTCTATAAGTGGCTGGGGAATGGCTGGAAGAAGGAGGGAGGTGAGAAGACAGGAAGAAATCAGTAGGATTTAAGTTGTGGAAGCAATGAAGAAAGTTAAATTGCGGAAAGCCCCAGGAATTGATGGAGTGTGTGGTGAAATGCTGAAGCATGGGGGAGAGATAGTAGTAGAATGGATGTGGAAAATGTGCAGATTGGCCTGGGAGGAAGGTAGAGTCCCGGAGGATTGGAAGTCAGGTATAATTATTCCCTTGCATAATGGAGAAGGGGAAAAAGAAGTGTGTGGTAATCACAAGGGCATTTGTCTTCTTAGTATAATAGGAAAAGTGTATGGTAGGATACTTATTTAGAGTTAGAGAAAGAACAGATGAATTAGTAGAAGAACAGAGAGGCTTTTGTAAGGGAAGAGGTTGTGTAGATCAGATATTCATTCCTAGATCTTTAGTGTAAAAGTTTCTAGAGAAGGGAAAGAAGCTGTATGCGGCTTACATGACTTTGGAGAAAGCTTATGACATGGTGGATAGACAAGGATTGTGGAAAGTATTAAGAATATATGGAGTAGATGGTAAGTTGTTGAATGCTGTGAAGAGTATGTATGATGGTGCGAAGGCTGCAGCGCGTGTGGATGGTGAACTGAGTGAATTTTTCTCTTTGCAGGTTGAGTTGAAACAGGGATGTGTCATGTCTCCATGGTGGTTCAATCTGTACATGGATGGGGTAATAAAAGAGGTACAAGGTAGGATAGTGGATGTCAGAGTGGCCCTGGTGAGAGAGAGTAATGTTTGGAAACTGCCTGTACTGTTGTTTGCAGATGATACTGTGTTGTTGAGTGTAGACGAAGGAGAGCTGCAAGGCTTGGTGGATGAGTTTGGGAGAGTCTGTGAGAAGTGGAAACTAAAGATGAATGTAGGGAAGAGTAAAGTGATGGTCTTTGAGAGATGTGAAGTCAGTTAATGTACAGCGAGCTTGGATAGTGAGGAATTGGAAAATGTGAGTACATTTAAGTACTTGGGTAGTGTGATGAGTAAGGATGGAGGTTTGGAGGGTGAAGTGCTTTGAAAGGGTACAGCAGGGAAGAAAGGTTGCTGGTTCTTTGAAAGCAGTGATAAGAAGCCGGGAAGTGAGCATGGAAGTGAAAAAGTTACTAGATGACAGTATTGTGATACCAACTCTAACGTATGGAAGTGAAGCTTGGACGTTGCTGGAAGGACACAAGTCAAGAGTGAGAGCAGTGGAAATGCGTTACTTAAGAGGAGCCTGTGGGGTCACATGAAGAGACAGGCTGACAAATGAGGATATAAAGGAGCGTTGTGGTGTGGATGTGGATGTGATAGGAAGCATTAGGAGGAATACAATGAGATGGTTTGGCCATGTGGAGAGGATGGAGGGTGAGAGACTGACGAAGAGAGTGTATGTGAGTGAGGTGAAGGGGGGGAAGAGCGAGGGGGAGGCTGAGGATGAGATGGAGGGATGGGGTGGAGAGGTATATGAGAAAGGGGGGTGTGAGTTGGGAGCAGGGCAGTGAAATGGCGGGGGACAGGGCGACTTGGAGGCGATTTGTTTGTGGCCATCCCTAACCGGATTGAGGCATCTGGCAACAGATAGATAGATAAACAGATAGATATCATCGTTTTCATTTCATTTTTAAAGGCTCCAACATGCTTGCATGCGTCGGCCTTGGTCACCTAATGGCGGCTCTCCACACTGCACAATCCATTGCAACCTCCCTGTTCAATCCCTTAACCCTGAAGTCACACTTAATGACCTCGTCCCATGTCTTTCTTGGTCTACCTCTCATAACCCCACCCTAAATATTAACACTTCCCACCTTCCTCACCCAATTATCATCCCCCATCCTCTCATGTCCAAACCATCTCAATCTACCTCTTCTCATCACAACACCAATACACTCCAGTCCCATCCTACCTCTCAACTCTTCCATCGTACACCCAGCCCCCCCGGACCTTGCACGCAGGGACACACGACACATCCACCTAATCATTGTCATTTCTGTATGTCTGAGCCTGCGAATATCCTCCCCCTTTACTGCCCAGGTCTCACTACCACACAGCATTACACTCCTAACACATGCTGCATACAAAGACCCCTTAGCACGTAGGGAGAGTCCTCTCAATGTCAGAAGAGGCAATAGCTCCCTGAACTTCTTCCAACCACTTCTCACCCTAGCCACAGAGCTAGCTCCAGCCCCACCTCCAGCACACAACATGTCTCCCAAATAACAAAACTCTTCCACACACTCATGAGATTCACCAGCAAGTTCAATCCTTTCATGCCTGACAATCTCCATCTGCTCTCCCCAACATACCGTACACATAAAATCAGCATTATCTCACAGTCTACCTCTGATACCACTACATCTCTTGTGCACCCATTTATCACAAACACTGCACAGGATAGAATTACTTCCCACGCCCTTGTGGCAAACTGCACATGGCCACTCTCCCTCATCTTTGACAGTACCGCCACCAACCCTAGATATCATCACTTTTGTTTTATCTGCATTTACCCTTAAGCCCTTGTGCCCCATACCATCTCTCCACTTCCTAAACCTTTCCTCCACTTCCCTTTCGTTCTCTGCAATCAACACCAAATCATCAGCATACAACATCTCCCACAGGAGTCCGTTTCTAAAGTCACGTGAGAGGGTTTCAGGTACCACGATAAACAACATGGGCCTCAAAACTGACCCCTGATGCACACCAGCATTCACAGAAAACTCATCACTCAAATCTCCATTCACTCTTACCTAGGTGCAAACACCCACATACATAGCCATAACCACTCTAACCAGCCACTCCTCCAAGCCAAGCTTTCTCAATGCCCACTTCACCACCTCTCTAGGGACTCTGTCAAAGGCTTTTTCCAAATCAACAAAAAGAAAACACAGATCCCTTCTCCTACCAATATATTTTTCCTGAAGCTGTCGAACAATGAATATGGCATCAGTGGTCCCCCTACCTGGCATAAACCCAAACTGCATCTCATCAATATTCACTCTTTCTCTAATCATACCTTCTAAAACTCTCTCCATTACCTTCATTATCTGATCTAAAAGCTTTATACCTCTATAATTTCCTCTTTCCAGGGCATCACCCTTCCCTTTATACACATTTATAATTACACTCTTCAGCCAATCATCTGGGACAACACAATGATAAATAATCATATTTATCGTGTTAGTGACTAACCTCACCCCTATATCTCCTGAAGCCTTCAACATTTCGGCAGTCAACCCAGACACACCTGCTGCCTTCCCCTCCTTCATCCTGCCTATTGCCTCACTCACAGTTGCAGCATCAATCAAAGGCCAAGGGCCAAACACTGGATCTGCTGGCTCCAAACCTTCCCTGTCCCAGTCAAACTCTTCATTCAACAACCGGCTATAATGCTCTCTTCATGTGTCTTTAATATCCTCACTGTTCACAATACACAAAATATATTACTGTATTCAAGGGGTTAATGAGATATAAGCAACATAAAATATCAAGGCGTAATATATATATATATATATACTGTATATATATATATATATATATATATATATATATATATACTGAACGCCCTGCTATCGCACCTAATTGGTTACAGTAAATGCGCGCGATAGCTGAATTCGCAATAACTGAACTGAACAATCAATGGGAAAATTTCTAATTGGTTTTTCAGTGGCCCATTTCTCTAACTTTTAACCACTTTATGCCTACAATTTGCAGCCAATCTCACCTCCAACATGAAATAAAGCATTATTGTATTAATAAGAACATTATAATGAATAAATAAACATCATAAAAGGCCATGAAACTTTTGATAAGGATTAAGGAAGGCTTGGGTGGTTTGAAGGGTTCTGAGGCTTGGGAGTGGCTTAGTTGCTGCCAGATTTCTTTGGCTGTCTCCATGATTTCTTTAGTGTCCACAGCTAAAGGGGGTATCACATGGTACCTCATATCAGGAATGGCCGGGGAAGATTTAAGTGGAACAAAACTTGGACACTATCACACACGCTCCTCGTATCCTTGGTAAAGGACATGCTTCTCACGCTGTTGTCAGAGCCCCATCTCAGTTGTAAACACGTGATTACTTTATGACATCACAGTTTTCTCGGTATAAGAAATATTAACTCTTTATAAGGGTTTCAAAACAATTGATATTTATTCTAAAATACTAATAAGTATTCAGCGTTAGGCTAAATGTTCAATGCCATAGTATTATATATTCTCTGTCGAGTCGCCTGGGTTTTGGTCACACTGTTTGGCCCGTCTTATTCTTGGCAGGAATCCATCCAGATGAATTCCAAATGCCCGTGGTATCATCGGCGATGGTGGGTGTTTTTTTGTGCAGTCTGTCAGCCATTATATCACACACACACAAAAAAATGTGTAAGGAATTCCTCTTTCACTGTCGGCAGAGAGCTAACGCATTCAACTGAAGTGGCAGGGCGGTTAGGGAGCTTCAGCCAATCACCAGCGGGAGTGCTCTGTGGCATATGCAGATGAGTTGCACCAATCCGGTGCGGTGTTCACAACACGGGTGCTTCAAACATGATGCGTGATAGCGGTCTTGGGGTGCGTGATAGCATGTATGGTTGTGCATTTGATGTGTGTGTGATACCAGATAACCACGATAGCTGAACATGCAATAGCAGGAGGTTGAGTGTACAGTATATATATATATATACTGTATATATACAAAATATATTACTGTATTCATGGGGTTAATAAGATATAAGCAACATAAAATATCAAGGCGTATTATACAAAAGGAAAAGGAACATTGTGGTGTGGATATGGACGTGATGAAAAGTGTCAGAAATTCACTGAGGTGGTCTGGCCATGTAGGGGGGATGGAATGAGAGATTAACTATGAGATTATGTGAGTGAGGTGCAGGGGGGGAGGGAGAATGAGATGGAGGGATGAAGTAGAGAGGTATATGAGGATCAAGGGTGTAAGGGGGCAGGATGGCAGCAAAATGACAGAGGACAGGGCAACATGGAGGCGATTTGCATGTGGCCACCCCTCACAGGATTAAGGCATCTGTCTGTAGATAGACAGAATATACTAAATACAATACACTGAAAAGGAAGACATGCTATGAAGTGTCATATGACAAAAATACAGCCTTTGTCTTACTGCATGATGACATATCAAGTTTGCACCTTGGCCCTCAGGAAGCTAATGAAGGCTATCTCTAAGCCATTCAGCTTGAAAAAGTATCCATAAAAAGAATATAATTATCAGATGGGGGCAAGAACAAAATCATCATAGTACTGAAAATTATTAGGATTATGCCCATAAATCCAGTGACAATTTTTTTATTTCACTCCTGCTATCTCCATATGATTCTATTTCCTTAGGATAGACTTCTAGAACTGGAGTGGTTATATAGAGTTTTACTTAAACTTCATCACCAGATATTATAAATAAAATACAAACACGAATATTATAACAGATAGGAAGAATAGACTGTAATAAGGCATGTCAGTGGCCTGGAGGGGTTAAATGAGAATTTGGAATATGTGTGCAGTATTGCTCTTCCTAATTTACATTTATATTAGATACTAAACTGAACATAACTGAGATAATAAAATCAACAAGACCATCATTTGCCTGGCAAATGGCACCAGCCTATCCAATCTTACCCCCTTTTGACCCCTGAAAGACGGGTGTCCGAATATGCTGTCCAAGGGTACTGGGGCCAAAAAGGCAGGTGTCTGCATATGCTGTCCCGTCACCCTATCCCCCCACCCCCACCCCTCCCCCCATACCACCACACCCACCCCCCACTCCATTGCCCTCACCCTCCCACCCCTAAACCCCCAGAGGCCCTCCAACTCCCTCCACAGCCCCCAAACCCTCCCCACTGCTCCCTACCACCACTAACCCCCACCCTCCCACCACCCCCAACTTCCCCACCCTAATCCTCCACATACACCCCCACCACCCCCAAGGCCTATCCCCCACCCTCTACCCGCACCATCCCAAATCTTCTATCCCCCCCTCCCTCCCACTCCCACCCCTTCAACCCCCACCACCACCCCTAACCCTCTACCCACCACATCACCCCCCTCCCATCACTCCCCACCCCTAGTCTATCCCCCACACCCCCCCACTTCCCAAATCCACCCAGCTCACCCCCCCACACCACCTCACAAACCCCCACCACAAACCCCACATCATATTGCACCTACTGATTATGCCCATCCTGAGTGTAGGTCAAAAGATTCCGATGCCTCCCTTTCAGGGGTTAATGGTGGTAGGGGGGCCACCCACCATCCACTCACCTGATGTAGTGCTGCCTACTTCTTCATGGTTATCATTCTTTTTCTCCATCTGTCATCCTCTCTTCGTATTATTCCCATCTCTCCTGTAACTAGTTATTACTCTAACCACTTCAGGTGGCTCTACAATGAGTGACAAGTCAAATGGTTTCCTGTAAATCAGGACACCATTTATAATGCTGGGTGGTGACCTCATAGCCAAATAATTGGGTGATGTGGAGCCTACCATGGTGCCCCTGTTAACTGGATGGAGACAGATATGACATCCACAAAGGAACCAAACCTCCACACTAACCCTTCTAAGCTGCTTGGAAACATCAGTTCACTACATATGCCCTGCAGGGGCAGTTGCTTGCCTGCAGTTGATGGATCTGCTCATCAAACAGACTGGGGTAGCACAACTCCCTTTTAAGGTGTTGGGGCCTTATACAAGATTACATTGCTGTAGTCCAGTACACTTAAGGGTTGATGACCTCCTTCTCATTGGTGATATTACAGGATCAGAAACTTGGTTGCCTTTTGGGGACGGCAACCATGAAACGTCATTGCTCCAAAATGGCATGTTCTAACCACTATAACAGTAGGGGCAAAGGTGTTATAGAGAACTCATGCTCACCTTAACAAAGCGTATGACATCCTCATGAGCATCGGGAAAATCAAGGGTCCTGGGGTCATGTACAACTTCCACCCTTGTGGCTTCCGCATCCTCTGCATTCTGAACCAATTCCTGATAAAACAGATAAGACTAATTATGGCACTGTGACAGGAAAAACAGAAACACTGAATCCCACAATACTCCTGCTGAGGTGTACAGGCCCCAAGACTAGGCTACTGTAGCTCAGTACATCTAAGGGTAGATGACCAGCCTTACCCTGATGGCATTACATTATTGAAAAACCTCCAATCACCTCTCGGGATCAAACCTGGGCATGTGGCAAGGCTGTCAATCAAACTAATGGACCATACGGAGTCTTTCAAACCAAAGATATCCACTGTGGCTTACTCATGATGCTACCATTCAGATTTATTTAACTGACAACCACTGAGGCTTATGTCTGACATTACCATTCAGCTTTACCTTATCCACTACTCTTTAAATATTTTATCTTTATAATCATCAGATCTTGAATTTGGCTTTCTGTTGTATTTTGTTTTTCTCTTGGAGGGAACTGTTACTGCGGGCTCATGGCCTTTGGTTCCTTCTTCCTAGCATTAAAAAAAAAAAAAAAAACTATGAAATTGCTTTATATCATAACCACTACTATCAAAAGTACTTTTATCGTTATCATTATAATGATTCTTTAATACTACTACTCTTATTACTATTACTACTGTTTGTTCTTATTACAGAAACCAAGTATAATAATATTAAGTATTATCATTAACATCAATATACAATATGACCTCTGTCTGTTATTAAATAATCTGCACCATCAGAATATACATACAACATATAAATATCCTTTTTTCTAGTTGTAACTATGTCTATTCTCTGGGTGAAATAGTTATCATCATTTTTCAACTGACATTCACTGCAACTTACTGTTGTTGCTACCATTCAGCTTTAACCCATTGACTGCGGCTGTTATCACATATGATATCTGAGTCCAAATGGATCTGACTGCGGCTGTATCATATATGATTTCCTGCTTTCAAAAATTCCGCAGTCAGAAATGGCACGAAATAAATCAGCTAGCAACTCATGGCACGCTACAGAATATTGCCAAACATAGATTATGCATTTTTACGAGAAACAGAACTCAGCTGAGTTACTTAAAAAATGCCAAAAGTATTGGTACGAAATCTTCTCCATGCCAAAGCTAGCAGAAGCCCAAGCAAATATTGGATGAAATCTCTGGATGAGTGAAGTGATGATAGTGACACATTGTTAGATGATGACAGTGATGGTTCAGATGCTGATTTACATCGTATCTGATAGCAAGATTAGCACAAGATTGACACTGACGACACAGTGCAACCATAACACATCGTTTGCCTGGCACCACCGCACAGGGAATATTTATTACTTTACGGACCTGTTTTAGGGGTAATTTTTTGTTTGCTATCTTGTGTTATATACCATTGAACTCGGGATTTTTTTCTCTATCTTTTGACAATGATATTTTTTTTTCTAATATATTTTTTTTAATATTTGAAAACTGCCACACATGGAATGTACATGCAAACAAACACTGACGCAGTGAATGGGTTAACTGGCATACAATGTGATTTAGTCTTGTTGCTACCATTCAGCTTTATTTGACATACAATGTCTTACTCTAGTTACCGGTACTACCAATCAACTTCATTTAGAAATGGTGTCCAATACTGATAGGGTTTATAATGGCAATGTCTAACTTCTCTTTGAGAAGTCCTTCTGAAGCTGATTATAAGTCCGAAGACAGTTTTTATATGATGGAGAGAGATCCTGAGGTTCAACAGATCCATCCATCCATCCATCATCCAATCCTACATTGCCCCATGTGGAGCGTAAGAGCCCAGGGCTTAGCAAGTTGGTCCTGATATTTGAGTGACCAGCCTCACTCATCCCTGAGTGGCATTATGTGAGCAATAAACCCCACTGGCTCAATCCAATTGGAGCGCCTTAATTACTCACTAAACCACCAGGTGCCATAATTGGGTCACATGGTTACCACTATCTATCTATCTATCTATTGCCAAATGCCTCAATCCTGTATGGGGTGGCCACAAACAAATCACCTCCAAGTCGCCCTGTCCCTCGCCATTTCACTGCCCTGTTCCCAACTCACACCTCCCTCTCTCATATACCTCTCCACTCCATCCCTCCATCTCATCCTCGGCCTCCCCCTCCCTCTCTCCCCCTCCACATCACTCACATACACTCTCCTCATCAGTCTCTCACCCTCCATCCTCTCCACATGGCCAAACCACCTCAGTGTGTTCCTACTAATGCTTCCTATCACATCTACATCCACACCACAATGCTCCTTTATATCCTCATTTATCACCCTGTCTCTCCATGTGACTCCACAGGCTCCTCTTAAATAACGCATTTTCACTGCTCTCACTCTTGACTTGTGTCCTTCCAACAATGTCCAAGCTTCACTTCCATACGTTAGTGTTGGTATCACAATACTGTCATGTAGTAACTTTTTCACTTCCATGCTCACTTCCCTGTTTCTTATCACTGCTTTCAAGGAACCAGCAACCTTTCTTCCTTGTTGTACCCTTTCAAGCACTTCACCCTCCAAACTTCCATCCTTACTCATCACACTCCCCAAGTACTTAAACGTACTCACATTTTCCATTTCCTCACCATCCAACCTCACTGTACATTCACTGCCTTCACCTCTCTCAAAGACCATCACTTTACTCTTCCCTACATTCACTTTTAGATTCCGTTTCTTACACACTCTCCCAAACTCATCCACCAAGCCTTGCAGCTCCCCTTCGTCTTCACTCAACAACACAGTATCATCTGCAAACAGCAGTACAGGGAATTTCCAAACACTACCCTCTCTCACCAGGGCCACTCCAACATCCACTGCCCTACCTTGTACCTCTCTTATTACCCCATCCATGTACAGATTGAACAACCATGTCAACATGACACAACTGTTTCAACCCAACCTTCAAAGAGAAAAATTCTCTCAGTTCACAATCCACACGCACTGCAGCCTTAGCACCGTCACACATACTCTCCATAGCATTCAAAAACTTCCCATCTACATACTTAATACTTTCCACAATCCTTGTCTATCCACCCTGTCATATGCTTTCTCCAAAGCCATGAAAGCCGCATACAACTTCTTTCCCTTCTCTAGAAACTTTTCCACTAAAGATCTAAGAATGAATATCTGATCTACACAACCTCTTACCTTCCTAAAGCCTCCTTGTTCTTCTCCAACTAATTCCTCTGTTATTTCCCTAACTCTTTCAATAAGTATCCTACCATACACTTTTCCTATTACACTAAGATGACAAATGCCCCTATGTTTACCACACACTTCTTTTTCCCTTTTTCCTTTGTACAAGGGAATAATTATACCTGATTTCTAATCCTCCGGGACTCTACCTTCCTTCCAGGCTAATCTGCACATCTTCCACATCCATTCTATTACTATCTCTCCCCCATGCTTCAGCATTTCACCACACACACACTCAATTCCTGGGGCTTTCCCCAATTTGACTCTCTTCATTGCTTCAAGAACTTCTATCCTACTGATTTCTTCCTGTTTTCTCACCTCCCTCCTTCTCCCAGCCATTCCCCAGCCACTTATACTCACATTACTTCTATCCTCTATGTTCAACAATTCCTTAAAGTGTTCTCTCTATCTGATCACTTTTTCTCCCTTCTCCACAAGTAATCTACCATTTTTATCTTTCACTCCCCTGCTAACTTCACTGCCACCCTGTCTTACTCTCTTCACCTCCTTCCGGAACATTTTCTTACAGTCCCTCCACTTTACACTAAAATTCCTTCCAAATTCCTCATCCACTCTCTTCTTACTCTCTCTTACTAATCTTTTCACCTCTCTCTTCCTTTCTACATATAACTTTCTCTTCTGCCTCTCAACTTCTTCCATGCCCCTGTTTCTCATCCATTCATTGTATGCTTTCTTCTTTTGTGCCACAGCCTGTCCCACCTCTTCATTCCACCACGCTGTTCCTTGCACCCCCCTCCGTCTTCTCTTCACTCCACACACCACATCAGAGTAGTAAATAGGTTACTGTTGTACAGGAAACCATTTGCATTGTCACTCAGTGCACAGTCACCCATGGACAGAAGGAAGAGGAAAGAATGAAGGAAAGAAAGACTGAGGAGGGAGTGTAAAGTCACCCATAGGCAGAAGGAAGAGGAAAGCATGATGGAAAGAAAGACAGACGGGGAAGGAAAGAAGAGAGGAAAGCAAAGGCACTCGAGAGCAACACTACATCAACAGATTAATAATGATGATATTTCCTTCAGATTATAATGTAATTTCTGTCATGTTCTTAACCCCTTAACCGCAGGGCGTCACTTTCGTGACGCTCGGGCACAATGGATCATGCCGCGGGGTGTCACTTTTGTGATTCTGTGTTATTTTGAATTCTTCTGGGCTTACAAGTGGTGGCTTGTATCATCTATCAGTACTGCCAATGTCCAACACTAGTCAGCACTCCTAATTTCATCAGTACTCCCATCCATTGTTGACAATTTAGCCATTTTTCCCTGTTCTTGACTCCCCTCCCTACCTCCTCTCCATTACCCTCTCCTCTCGTCTGCCTGGCCGCACTGCACTAAGCAAATCTTCCCTGGAATTTTCCTGTGATTTCATCCATTGAAATAAGCCCTATGCCCTATTCTTATACAAAATAATATATACAAATAAGAAATAAGGTATGTGATAGTGCCATACACCTGGAATTGGCTAATTATCACCTGACAACACCTCACGTGCACTCGTTCGCTAATTTCCCCTGGTAATTTCCCCTTTAAATATGCCATATAATCTATTCTCGCAAAAATATATATATGAAAGGAAGGGAGAAGCCTAAATGATATTTACATTCACCTGGAACTACCTAATATATTATGTATTGTCTAGATTTCCTGCCAATCATTTCATAGTGTATATATTAGCAGCTGTCACCACGCTGACACTGGCAGCCCTTCACTCTCCCTAGGCAGCAGCATTCATTTTACTGTCGTCGGATTTGTGCCTTTTTAGCCCCATGCAAAGGGCCCTGTGACCTCTACCCCTACTAAACCTCATGTGGAAAAGAGTAAAGGGCTAAGTGACTGCTGTGGAACATGAACTGGCTAATTTATCAATGATAATGATGGACAGTGACTACAATCTTTCTGGTGACTAAAACAGTGCAAGTGGAAATGTAAATAATGTGTAAACAGCAAGTGAAAGCAATGAATGTAAATATAACTGAACAGTGGAAAATAGTTTTATAAGTTACTGCAAGTGACAGTGCATAAGTGTAAATAAAATAGAAATGTAAACAATGTAAATAAAATAGAGAATCTAAATAGAAATGTAAATGAGTAGTAATATAAGAATACGAGTATACAGTATATACTAGAAGTAATGAAAGTGAAAGTTTCACTCTAGCATGTATGAATACTATGAGTTATGAAAGTGAAAGTGACAGATTTGCTCTCAACGCTAGTACAGTATATAGGACGAGAAAGTGAATGCTACGTATTTTACTGAAAGAGAAATTGAATGCCTACAGTGACAATAAACTACTATTACTGAAGGAAACATGGATAAAGACTGCAGATATATATAAGTGTTATATAGTAATAAGAATATAAAGTGTGAGTGTTTTTATGAATAAATAACAGAATACCAGCGGGGAACGAGCACAAGTGGGAAGCTTATACGCGCTCATAGTTTTCATTGCTTTCACAGTGTTTTTTTTTTGGAGTATGGATTCCAAACTATTTGAAATTCATAGAATAGTGTCTCTAGTGATATCAGGCTGTGATAAGCATATTACGGGGTGTCAGGAAGTGTAAAGTGGAGACTTCGTTACCCATCTTCAGAGGTCTCCACAAGTCCTACGGTACTCGATGAAGGCTCAACAAACATCCCAAGAGAAAGCTGAAGGTATGTGCCATAAGCCTATAAAATTATAATATTCTAGGACTAATAACTGATTTTTGGCAAGTATTTTTAGAAAGTCTGTTGGAGTGCGAATATCCTAGAGAGACACGCAAGTCGCGCCAAAACAACCCCGCGGTTTAGGGGTTAATTACAAGCATTAATTCAAGTCAAACTCCTCCAGTTCAGCATTTCTCTGAAGGTTAGTAAAATCAACTGGAGACAAGAAGAAATACATTTAAGGATATCATCATGCTGACAGGGTTAAGTAAAGGTACTCAAATGGAGGACCGTGGTCAATTGGGAACGTGATGAGCTATGGTGTGGACCCCAGTGACTTCCCCTACCAAGGGTACAGTAACTTGCTCAAAAAAATGCAATATTATTTAGGATATTGGATGCATTTCTTTCACAGTACAACTCAAATTGGCATCTCACAAAGTTGTCTACTTACATTATGTTTAGCTACTGTAGTTACTGTATAACTAAAGACTTTTGTATTATATACAATTTCTTTTGAGGTTAAAAAACATAAAAGTAAAATCAATAAATCTATTCACCTAGCATTTATGTGGCAAACGAGCGAGACAAACGATTAAGTCCTTTAATTTTCCCGCTACTCCAGGTGCTCACATCGCTCAAATAACATTTCACTGCTGATACAGATTAGGCCTGTGATCTCATCAGAATTTCATAATGGTAACTTCAGAACAGCATTTCCAGCCATAAGAATACCCTGGTAATGTAAGTCTATGTAGAATGCTGCACTGCAAATACCCACAGATTTGTCTCATTAGGATGCTTAAATGGTGGACTGATGGAGAGCTATTGACAAGTGTTGGACTGGTTCCAAGTGAACAGGGTACAGTAATGGTAAAGTAGTGGAGGTAAAGTGAATCTCATAACTGCGTAAGGGCAAAAGTGGTTTGTCCCATTGAATTTTTTTCTTTCTTTCTGATAGGACTGAGAGGGTAGCAGTTTGGTAAATGACATTACATGACTTGTTTAACCACTTAACATCTTCACTTAACTGACATAGGAAGAGTACAGTATATCTACCTTAAATCAAATTTTAATTTGGATGCAAATTTTGCTAATCTTTCACTGTTTTAGAGAAATAATTATGCATACATTTTGAAACAAGTCAAAGGGTGTTTTCATACATATATTACATTAATAAAACTTTTTCATCCAGACCTCTAACACATGGGAAGGCAGTGAGGCTGGACCTTCATGGAGAGTAAATGAAGAGCCCTGGGGTAGCAAAACCAATCTCATCTTGGTCTCAAAGGAGACAAAGACGGACCGATAATTATGTTGGCAGAATCATATGATGCTCTAAATCTTGCATGATGTGAGAAATGGCTGACCCAGAATGTGGCCCACTGAATAGCATATAAACATACAGTACTATATTTGCATCAGAATATGTTCAACTCTGGCCTCAGCATGGACAGCCTCAAAGAGTGTGAGTGCCAGTAACTGAAAATTAAGCTGGGTTTGTAATTTTAAAAGACTAACATATCTGCAGATCAAGTCAAGAGTGCACAGCAACTCATTATTTGCAGAAATACTGTACTGTACATACCTGGATTTTTTTTTTTTTTTTTTTTTTTCATCTAAGAAAGACAACAACATTATAACCATGCACTCTTATGCAACTTAAAGATCCATTACAGAGATAAAAATACATCTGGGGTTCTGGATAGGTCAGATATTGCAATTTACCTTCTGTCTTTGTATCAATCTATTATAATATACCTCACCTTTTCCCCCTAAAGGGGGGTAGCCAAGACAGGCTGATACACTCATCAAATTACTCATCCACAAACACACATTTACTCATATCATAGCCTCCACGGGGAGAAGGGACCACTCCTTACTGTACCACACCACACGAGAGTTAACTGCCAGTGCAACCCAGCAACAAACGCAGCAGGGCCTGACAGCAAAGCTGGTTTACCCCTGCCACATCATAATGGACCCATCCCCTTCCCCGCACTTCACATGATCAGCTGATTAGAGCAAACGCAGGAGAACACCCCACTGGGGCCGCATGCATTGACAGTTTTCCTCCATTCATCCCTATCATGAGCCAAGTGAAAATAATTTTTTCCTTAGCCATGCACACTAAATGAAAATAAATATAGTATACAGTTTAGCAATGGGTATTCAAAAACCCGTCACCTATATGACATCATACATGCCAATTTCAAACACTGAGATGCCTTAAGAGCTACAATTTTCTATGCTACAACACAGTACACCAAACTGCATCACTGGACACTCGTTTCACAGACTGGCTTATAAAGAACACAATGTGGTCATTTTTTTTTCTTTTTGTTCCAAACACTGTTTTTTTGGAAAACTTTGGCATATTAACATAAAGCTTTTTGGTGAAATTGAAGTATTTTGTTTTAGAACATAATTTATACTGATGTAGAGTATACCTGCTGCTGAACTAATATTTTCATGCACAAATTCATCTCTGTATTTCACCTTCAAGTTTGTGTCATTTTAGTTGTGAAATGCTTGATAACTAAAAAAAAGAAAACTGCATAAACTACCAATCTTCTGCACAACACAGAAATCAACTATGTTTTTTATTCTGTAGCTGTATGAGTAAAACACAAAAGGATAAGTGCAGTGCCTTCATTATACAGTTACAAAAAACTTCATAGCTATTTCTTTTTAACTTATACTGTAAAACTACAAGTGACAACCACATTTTCTTAAGATTAACCTGTTGGAGATATTATTTAGATTGTGTACAGTATAAGATTCCTTTCCTGTTGGCATTCAGAAAGTATTGCTTAAGCAACTACAGTCTATGTAGTTTTATAATGTCTTATTCTGGTGTTTTTGTGTTAAACTTGTACTATAAATATATGCTGTATGTCTCTCTTTACATTGTTGTGGGTGGGGGCACTCACCATCCACTCACTCGATGTAGTGCTGCTCTCGGGTGTCTGCCCTTTCCTCTCCTCCATCCTTCTTTCCTTCCATCCACTTCTGTCTTTCTTTCCTTCATTCTTTCCTCGCCCTTCTGCCTACGGGTGACTTTACACTCCCTCTTCTATCTTTATTTCCTTCATTCTTTCCTCTTCCTTCTGCCTGTGAATGACTCTACACTGAGTGACAAGCCAAATGGTTTCCTGTACACAAGGAAACCAAATACTACACCAGGTGGTAACCATATAACCAAATTTTGGCACCTGGTGGTTTAGTGGGTAATTATGGTGCTCCAATCGGATTGAGCTGGTGAAGGTTTACATCCATGGAGTGGTTGGGGTTTACTGCTCACGTAATGCCAATCAGGGATGAGTGAGGCTGGTCACTCTCATCTTAAATATCAGGACCAAGTTGCCTAGCCCTGGGCTCCTACATTCCTCATGGGGCAACGTAGCATTGGATGATGGATGGATAGATGGCTCTCTCTTTACAAAACTTTCTTTAGCTGTAAGTTGTGTAAATGACTGCTTGTTTATAAATCTCATCCTCACCTTGATAATCTGTCCATTGTCTGGGTACTGAGTGAGGATGTTCTTCAGCAGACCCACTACTGTTGGAATCTCGATGGTATTATACTGAAATGGATCCATCACCCCAGCTGAAATGGGAAAAATATTACTGTAAATAGCAAACTCCTTCAAGCAACAATGTTACTTTTTTTTTTTTTTTTTTTTTTTTTTTTTTTTTACCCTCTCTGAGGTACAGGTACACCCTGGTTTAATGATGCAATTGGTTAAGTAAAAACTCATCATTAGACAGCGTACCATATATCGGGATAGATTTAAAATGTATATAAAGTATAAGAACACGTTTTTCAGCCTTGGGTTTCCTTCCCAACCTTGCCCTAAACCCACCCAAATGAGTCCAAAAACAAGTTTAAAGCCAATCTAAATGGCCTAATAGCTGTAAAAGAAGCTAACCTAAGCCTGACACCTGTAAATAACTCACTAAAACCAACAAATAAAATCTGAAAATCATCAAATGTAAGTCTGGAAAAAAACAAACTTAGTTAGCTGTATCCCAAAATGACAATGTTCACCCAACCGACGACTAAAACACATTAATCGAAGTCTAAAAACATTTTATAAATCAACCTAAACAAACAATTTTAGTCTAAAATATCAAAATCGGTTTTAAAAAATCAAAACCCATTGTTAAATCAGGGTCTGGCCATCGTTAGGTGGGGTATGGTGGTATTTCTACCCCCATCACTATGCTAGGGTATCGCATTTAGGGGTATCGTATATCGTAGTATACCTGTACTGGGACCTGAGGCCAGGCTACCACTGTCCAGTGCATGTAAGGGTAAACTTGGAAAATAAGCCCATCTCTTGCCCTGTCCTCCAGAAAGCCACACATCTGGTCAATCACCAAGTTTATCTATAACCCCACCCCATCCACCCTGCTCACTCACCCTACGCTACTCAACCTGGCCACCACTCCTCCCCCACCTGCCCACCACCAACCTTACCATCTAGCTACCAAGCTCCACCAATAGGATGTCCTACAAGTTCTCTCTCTCTCTCTCTCTCTCTCTCTCTCTCTCTCACACACACACACACACACACACACACACACACACACAGAAAAAATTGTGGGACTGCAAGGAAAAGGCAAATACCATTCTGTTGTCACAGCAATACAGGAGGAAAAATTAGAGTGGAGTGGCAGAATGAGGAAAAGAAAAAATTCTCACACAAATGATAGAAGTGACGAAATAGGAAAATAAGAACGGAGATGAAGTGAGTAAGAGTGGACCAGATGACGAAAACTGTACAGAAGAAAAAGTGATGCAAGACACTGCATAGAAGCTGATGTGTTATCATATTTGGTGACCATGAGAAAGGATGGAAAATAAAACAGAAACAGGATGAAAGAGGAGATGGAAAGAGTTGGACAAGCTTTGAGTGTGTATGCCCTGACACCAAGAAATCATTTACTACGCTGGGTGGTAACCATATAACCAATTTTTGGCGCCTGGTGGTTTAGTGAGTTAATGAGTAATTATTGCACTCCAATTGGATTGAGCTGGTGAAGGTTTACAGTATATCCAAGGGGTGGTTGAGGTTGACTGATCATGTAATGCCATTCAGGGATGACTGAGGCTAGTCACTCTCATCTTAAATGTCGGGACCAACCGCTTAGCCCCGGGCTCCTATGCCCCTCATGGGGCAATGTAGGATTGGATGATGGATGTGTGTATATATATATATATATATATATATATATATATATATATATATATGTATTATACTGTATCAAGAAAAAATGGGGGGAGGGAGAAAACAGACGAAGAACAAAAGTTTTCTTTGGAGAGTCGTTGATATGAGGGTCATGGAATAATACTGTATACAGAAACAATGAAGCAAGAGGGATAAAGGATGTGAACAGAAAAGGAAAGCAATAAGGGAAATGGGGAAGGTAGATGAGGTATGCAACTTTAAGATGACAGATAGTAATGTGGATGGGTTGGCAGCCAAAAAAATGGAGGTGATTATAAAGACAAAACTGGATTCTGATACATATTAAGTCTGTCAGTGATTCTATGCTCTCAAAACAAGGCGCAACCATCCAAAAACAATTCAGCAATTAATTTAAATGCATGCACTTATGGTTTCCTCTAACTGTATCTCTTAAACCTAGGCCAATGACTTATCTAATTTGCTTAGTTAGCACCATAAAATCGAACCCACCACTGGGTAACCTCACAAGATCTGACATTTGTAACTCATTTTCAAAATGTATTATTTTCCTTATTATTGTATCCCACAGTAGCTCTCGTCACTCAACCGCTTCATGACTTCGACCTTGGATAAACATAGACCTGCATGGATAAATGTGTTCCAGGTATCATTTGTGCTGTGGGTGGTGCCTTGTTCAGCACAATTATAAGAGTGTGTACAGTAGTCGATAGAAAAGTCATGGCAAAGCAGGTACTCACTGACCACATAAAGGAAGTGTTTGGTACCTGTTAGGACTGTTGTAATGGTAGCTGAACATGGATATATTGAAAAGATAGCTATAGCTAGTAAGAATGGGACAAAATGGCATGATAACAATCTGAAGAATGTATGGAGTCAGGGGAGCACCCAGGAATTTTCTAAGGGGGGGGTCCCAATTGCCAGTTTCCTGAAGTTTACATATAAGTTTTATAGTTCTAACTTGTATATATATGTTATATATATAGATAGATATAAAAATAGACATATATATATATATATACTGATAGAATGACAGATTATTTCGTAGGTCATCAGTTATTTAAACAAACATGTTTGTTTATATTTATCGTTTTAACAAAGTAACAAAGAACAAGCCATTCAGTCTCAACCCTATTCTGTCCAGATTCCTAATCACACCATAAAGACAGAGAAACAAGGGACAGGTGAAGTGGGAAGTCCTTAGGGACAGGGAAGGAATGTTGGGTAAGGAAACAGAGGTCACAATGGGAAAGGGAATGCCGATCCCAGCTCAGGTGTGTGTGTGTGTGTGTGTGTGTGTGTGTGTGTGTGTGTTCTTACCTACCTAATTGTTCTTACCTAATTGTATCTTTACAGGAATGAGTCAAGCTCGTACTGTCCCATGTCTTAAACCATATTTATCGTACATATCCTTAAATTTGTGAATTGTTCTGGCACACACTATTTCATTCGGTAGTGCATTCCATTGATCAATTGCTCTGTTTGGGAAACTGAATTTCCTTACGTCTTTATCACCTCTATTCTTATGCAGTTTTTTGCAGTGTCCTCTTGCTGATGCTTCTCCATATGTTAAGTAATCATTTATGTCTATTTTCTCCTTTCCTGATATGCACTTATATAGCATTATCATGTCACCTCTTTTCCTTCTCTCCTGTAAAGTTGGTAGATTCAGTTTATTTAGTCTTTCATCGTAGCTTAGGTCCCTTAAGCTTGGTATCCATCTTGTAGCAGCCTTTTGAACTTTTTCAATCTTGTCTATATGCTTTTTGAGATGAGGACTCCAGACTACTGATGCATATTCCAGGGTTGGTCTAATGAATCATGTTGTTATCCTTCTTAGCATATCTTCATTTATGTATGTGAATGCTATTCTCATATTTGCAAGCAGTGTATACATGTTCCGTACCTTCTCGCTGATGTGTTCAGCCGGAGATAGTCTGTTATTGATAATCACACCTAGGTCTTTCTTTCTTTCTGATGTGTATAGGGTTTTATTTCCTAACTTATAATCCCAATCAAGTCTTTTTCCACTTTTACCAAACTTGATTACATGACACTTGTCCACATTGAATTCCATTTGCCATGTACTACTCCATTCATGAAGTTTATTTAATTCTTCTTGTAGCTCTTTACAAGAGTCTGTGCTAGTAATTCTCCTTTGTATTTTTGCATCATCTGCAAACATATTCAGATAGCTCTCATTTCCAGTGTTACTGTTTATATCATTTATATACACTAAAAACATGATTGATGCCAGCACTGAACCCTGTGGTACTCCACTAGTCACTTCTTTCCATGATCAGTAGTTTCCTCTTAGTACTGTTCTCATTTCTCTTTTTATGAGAAAGTCTTGCATCCAACAAAACAGTTTGCCTCGAATTCCTCCTTGATGGTACAGTTTCCATAAAAGTCTTTGGTGTGGTACTGTGTCAAAAGCTTTCTTGAAATCTAAGTAGACACTGTGCACCCATCCTTCCCTTTCCTGTATTGTGTTTGTTACTCTGTCATAGTAGCTCAACAGATTAGTAACACATGATTTTCCTTTTCTGAAACCAAACTGTCTTTCTGTTATCATACTGTGTTCTTCTAGATAATTTACCCAAGCTTTTCTTATAAGCTTTTCTAATACCTTGCTTACAACACTGGTCAGTGATACTGGTCAGTAGTCGAGTGGATTTTGTCTATTTCCTTTCTTGAATAAGGGGACAATATTTGCTTTTTTCCAAATATCAGGTAGTTTACCTTGACTCAAGGATTTCTTGAAAATTAAAAATAATGGTTTACTTAACTCCTTTGCACATTCTCATAGTACCCAACATGAAATTTCATCAGGACCACTTGCTTTTCCTCTGTCTAATCTACATAACTCCTCCTGTATTGCTTTTTCTGCTATTTGTATATCTGGTACTATGTGTGGACATGCATGTTCCACATAGTCCCTCTCAAAATTTTTTCTTCTGTAAAAACTAATTGGAAATTCTTATTTAGTGCTTCACAAATATCCTTCTCTTGTGTATAAGTGATTCCCTCGTCCGTAATGGATTGTATTATATCTTTTACTTTGGTTTTGCTTCTGATATAGTTGTAAAACAGCTTTGGCTGATCACTACTTTTATTTATTATATCCTCCTCAAACTGTTTTTGGGCTTCCCTCCTTATTCTTGTATAATCGTTTCTTGCCTGTTTGTAATTATTATACGCCCTTTCACTATTATGTCTTCTGTATCTTTTCCACAACAAATCTCTTCTTACCTTTCTTTTTTTACTTTCTGTATTGAACCATTTCTGTATTTTCTTATCTGCTTCTTTGTGCTGTGGGATGTACTTCTGGACTCCTATTTCATAAAATTCACAGAATTTTTTATATACAGCATTTAAATCTTGTCCTCTAAGCTCATTTTCCCAATCAACTTCTAAGAAATACTTCTTTAGGTCTTGATAATTTCCCTTTTTATAGTTTAGGCTCTTTTTGTAGCTGTCATTGCTGTTTACTATGTCATATGCTATCTTGAAGTTATAATTTAGTACTGCATGATCGCTTTTGCCGAGTGGAGGGTGATATATTAAACTGTCAATATCATTTTCTTGCCTAGTAAATATTAGATCTAGCACTGAAGGTACATCAAGTCCTCTTTTTCTGGTGGTTTCCCTCACGTTACATTAGGAAGAACTCTTGTACGAGATCCAGGAGCTTTTGGTCCCAACAACTTTCTTGGCTAATTATATCTAGAGTATTCCTATTTATATTTCTATTGAAATCCCCAGTTAGTATAATTCTTTCTGATTTCTCTTCCATTTTATGTAGTAATGATCTTAAACTCTGAATTGTACTCTCTGCCAGGTCCTCATATTCGTCTCTTTCCCATGTGTTTGATCTGGGTGGCATGTACAAATTGGCTACAATTACTTTACCTTCAGATGTGTCGATCTCTACTGCAATCAGTTCTACTTGTGATAGTATATCTAGTTTTATTTCCTTGACTTTTATATTTTTCTTAGTTAATATTATAATTCCTCCTCTTTTTTTTAATTTCTGTCTCTTCTCCATATATTGTATTCCTCTAAGTTTAGTATGTCATTGGATATCCTTGGTGTTAATTTTGTTTCAGTTAGGCATATTATTTGTGGTTCATTTTCTCTGACATAATCATTCATCTCTAGTAATTTATATACCATTCCATCCACATTTGAGTACATCAACTTTATCTTCTTGTTTATATACTTGTCATGACATGGTTCTACTACCTTCCTCCTTTTTATTCCATCCTGTTTGTGTACCACTTTTGTACCTGCAATCCTATTACTTTGTAAAAAAACTTCTTCTTCTCCTCTTCCGATCTTCCCTCATTTTTTGTTTTTGCTTCCTCCCTTTTCTCTTTCAGTAATTCCAGTTCCTCTTGTGTTAGGCATCTTTTTATCCATACATTTTTGAACTCCTCTTTTTCCATAAGATTCTTTGCATTTTTTAGTATCTCTTCCACAGTGTTTACACTCTGGAAAGTCACCTTTAGAGGTCTTGTCTTGCTTTCCTCATATTTCCCTAACCTTTTGTGTTCCTCTATGTCTTTACTACAGATTTCCTCTGTTACTTCCTTCAGTAAGCTCATTACATTTGCCATCTCCTTTTTGTCTCTTGTGATCTTGTTTTTTAGATCTTGCTCTTCTATACAAGTGATTACTATAGATTTGTTTATATCTACTGAATCTCTGACTAACTTTGGATTGTTTTGGATTATTCTTTTCACTTCCTTTTTAATGCTTTTTTCCTCCACCCTTGTTTCTAAGTCTTTCTTTACTTTCACCATTTCAGCATACGTGGTTTCCATATCATTTTTGTAGCTTTGCACAGCTTCATTCACCTGTGTTATCTTCTCATCAATATCACTGCCCTGGTCAATAAGACTGCTTACTTGCCTAATTGTCTCTGTGTCATTTTTTAACTCTTCCATAACTCTCGTGATTGACTACTGTACTTGCCATTTCACTCATTTTCTTCCTAAGTGTACTCAATTCCACTGTTAGTTCACTGATGGTTGTGTCTTTCTTATTGGCCTCCCTTCCTAGTTTTTCTATCTCTTCCTTTTGCAAGTGCATTTGCTTCTTTATTTCATCAATTTCATTTTTGAAATCCATTTCTAGTTTGTTTACACATTCAACCAGTCTATTGTGAGTCTCCACTTCAACCAGTTCTTGGTAGAAATCATCATTTGGCTTTTTACTTTTATCCCTTTTCTTTTCCAAATTTGCTTTACTAAAGTATGTATCCATTTTGCATTACTAAAAGTGCAAAGTATATACTTACAATCCCTGTGTTGTTGTAGTCTAAACAAACCTCATATGACTCAGCATATTCTTTCGTCTTGTTTTTCTTTCCTGTTTGAACAAGTCTTGTTTAAACTTTTTTTTTTTTTTCCTTTTAATAATGAAAAATCATTTAGTTTAACCTAGTACAGAGCTTGACTCATGCAAAGATACTAATATAGGTAATGCCACTGGCAAGAAGCTGGGTGAAGAGAGGGGATGGGGATAGATAGGAAGGCAGGAGGGATGATGTTTTGAGTTCATGGGGGGTGGTGTGAGGAAGCTATCCTATTGACAATATATTTGGCCACAGGATCCAATAGGTGATAAGATCCATTGTTCTGTTCAATGGTATTGGAACATACGGTACTATAACAGCTTCCTCCAGACATTTGTGTCTTTTTAAGTCTCCACACACACACACACCTGAGCTGGGATTGCCAATCACTTTCCTCACGTGACCTCTATTTCCTTACCTAACATTCCTTCCTTCTCCCTAAGGACTTCCCACTTCACCTGTTCGTTGTTTCTCTCCGTCTTTGTGCTGTGATTTGTAATCCCTTTCCCCTGGACCTCACCTTCCTTACCCTACCTGTTCCCCTTACCACCCCTAGCCAATACCTCACCCCTCACATCCCCACTGCCTTTTGCTATATATACAGGAAATATGGTGTATATTCAGCAATTGTATTCTGAGCCTGAGGAAGCCACGAGGCGAAACGTCAATAGACACTCTGAGTCTTTATTTGTACTTGCCAATTTTTCATGTTTTGCTGTTATCGAAATAAATATATAGAAATTTTTAAAAGGATCCAGAGAGCTAAGGGGGGAGCCCGGGCCCGGTGGGCCCCCCCCCCTGGGTGCGCCTCTGTATGGAGTAAAGCTGATGGATGGGATATCCTTCTCAGTAGTACTAGTACATAGTAGCAGTAACCCCATCAACTGAAATGTGAGCCCAGCAGACCGCAGGCTAAACATACCCCTCTACCGCAGTCCACCATCCCCCTTTCAGGGAAGGTCATTGCTCCTCTGATCTATCTGCTTGCATCCCTCCACCATGGTGGTGGGCGCATGGCACCCGTCTAGGAACAAACTCTCATCTCTTTTCTGTCCAACTCTCTAATGCAAGAGAACTTTTACTCCCAGTCCTTCATGTATGCAACAGGTCAACTCTGGAACTATATTTCTCTGTCTATAATTCCTACTGCCTATGGCCTCCAGTCTTTCAAACACAGCGTGTCCAAGCATCTTGAAATAAACAGCCCTTTGTCTTTCAAATGCAGTGTGTCCAGGCATCTCAAAATAAAGTTTAATAAACAGATATTGAATTTGGGTCTCTGCATCTTGTTTTTGTTTTTTCTTGGAAGAAAAAATCATATGGACAGAAATTCTGGCCTTTGGTTCCTTCTTCCTTGTATTTAAAAAAAAAAAAAAAAAAAAAGCATAGCCAGACACTGGAGCTGCTCAGTTATGTCAGTGTCACTGCATGAAGGCACCCCTCTCCGGCATCATATCCTCAGAAGAAATGAGAAAACTGGTGGGAATAGATTGTTTAGATTTCTTGAGATGCTGGATCAGGGAAGTTGGGGCGCAATAGGTAGCACTGAGGTACCAGGTTGTTGATGGGGAGGTAGACTTGGCAGGTCATAACAAGGTGGTGTGTACCAACCTTACATCTAGGAGTTGCTATTTGTTGCTTAACCCGGGTTGGTCTGGCTGAGCGGACTTGTTGACCACAGGAAAGCAACTGGTGCTGTCTTACTGGTACATAACAGTAAATACATCGTGTACAGATCCAGCACCCCCATATAACTGACAGTGCCTCGCCAGGTTGGATCAGATTCGTTCGCAAGCCAAAGTGCAAGGAAATGAGGTTTAGCTCCTGGGTGGACGCTGCAGCTGCTCCACCTAGGGTGCGTAACACCACCACATGCAGATAGCCCCCCTTAGACCTACGAGTATTAGCAGAGAATTGGCATAGAACTGATATCTAACACCCATTACATGGAAAACAAATGTAAACCCATAAAACAGAGGGGGAATGCCATGATACATTTTTGGGTCCATAAACTTTCCTTAGCTTAAGCTGTGTAAAGGATTATATGTATTTACCTATTTGTATTTACCTATTTGTAGTATACAGGAATTGAGCAATGCTCGTGTTGTCCTGTCTCCATATCCAAATTTATCAAGTCTACCTTTACACACATGAATGTATTTCTCATGCACCACCTCTTTGTCTAAGTCGTTCCAAATATTTAAGTGTTTACCTAATATACATAATTGTGATATACACGGAATGTACTATGATCGTGGGTTTCCGTCGCTGTTTCTCAGTAAGTCAAATTTAGCTTTAAACTCGATTAAGTTTTTAGACTGGACGATCTCTTTGTCCAGGCTATTCCATAAGTCTATACTTCTGTAAGGAAAGCTATATTTCTTGATATCCTTCAAGCAGCTTGACATTTTCAATTTCATTCCGTGTCCTCTTGTTGCTCTCTTATCCCATACAAACAGATCTTCTTTGTCAATTTTATCTATTCCCACCATGGTCCTGAACAATGCAATCATGTCTCCCCTCTTTCTCCTTTCCTCTAAGGAAGGCAAATCCAGTTTTTCCAGCCTCTCTCTGTATGACAGGTCTGTCAGACTGGGGACCATCTTGGTTGCTGTTCTTTGTATTCTCTCAATCTTGTTTATATCTTTCTTTTTGTGTGGGGACCACACTACCGCTGCATATTCTAACCTGGGGCGGATCATGGCCACTATCAATTTTTTCATCATCTCCTCATCCACATAATGAAAAGCTACTCTTATGTTAGTCAAGAGTTTATATGCCTCTCCAACTATCTTGTTAATGTGTTTTTCTGGTGACAAACTATCTTGGACCAGCACTCCCAAATCTTTCTCTTCTCTCCTTTTTGTGATTAATTCATTACCCAACAAATAATTCAGCGATGGCCTCCTGGTACTTTTACCCATTTCCAATATTTTACATTTCTTTACATTAAATTTCATTTCCCACGTCCGGCTCCAACTGTGTATCCTATCCAAATCCTCCTGCAGTATTTTACAATCCTCCTCAACCTCTACCTTCCTCAAGATCTTTAAATCATCAGCAAACAGACTTGCATAACTGTTCACTCCATCTACCATATCATTTACGTAAATCAGGAACATTACTGGCGCCAACACAGAGCCTTGAGGGACTCCACTTGTTACTTCCCTCCATCCAGACATCCTATCCTTTATTACTGTCCTCATTTGTCTGTCTCTCAAAAAGTCTCTCATCCATTCCAGAAGTTTCCCCTTCAGTCCTCCTATATATTCTAGTTTCCACATTAGTCTCTTATGAGGTACCTTGTCAAAGGCCTTCTCTAAGTCTAAGTACACACAATCCACCCAACCATCTCTCTCCTGTACCACATCAATCGCTCTTGAGTAAAAGCTCAACAAGTTAGAAACACATGACCTTCCACTTCTGAATCCAAACTGACATTCAGCCAAAATATTCATCTCTTCCAGATATTTTATCCATCTGTCTTTCAGGATTCTCTCACACAATTTTGCGACCATGCTGGTTAGAGACACTGGTCTATAATTCAGGGGTTCTTCCCTGTTTCCTCCCTTGTAAATTGGCACCACATTTGCCCTCTTCCATTCTTGTGACACTTTCCCCTCTTCCAGTGAGCATACGATTAAACTGTGAATTTTATCCGCCAGTTGTTCTCTGCATTCCTTCAGTACCCAATTAGAAATTCCATCAGGTCCTGGGGCTTTCCTTACATCTTGAGTTTCCAGTAATTTATATACTTCCTGTATGTCCACTTCTATATCTTTTATCACCGGAACATTTCTAATCACTCCCTCCCCTTCCACAAGCTCCTTTTCTTTAGTGAAAACTGACTGGAAATGTTTGTTCATTATTTCTGTTTGCATTGCCGCATCCTTAAAGACCTCTCCTCCTACTTTCAGTTTGGTGATTCCTTCCTTTTGTTTCAGTTTGCCATTAACAAATCTATAAAACAGTTTGGGTTCATCCTTGCATTTGTCTGTTATACCTTTTTCAAAATTCCTTTCTTCTTCTCTACATATTCTTGTGTATTCATTTCTTGTTCTTTTATATTCTTCCTTTGTTCTGTTGTTACCTCTCTTTCTCCAATTGTTCCACGCCTTATCTCTCTCTTTTTTTGCTATCATACACCTTCTATTAAACCACTCCTTTTTCCTGTTTTCTTTCCCTCTTACTCTTGGTACAAATTTTTCCACTCCCAAACTATAGAGGTCTAGAAAGATATCCCACTTCCTCTGTATCTCTTTTGTTTCTCTGAATTTTCTCCAATCTGCATTTTCAAAAAAGTTTCTCAATCCTGTAAAATTTGCTTTCCCAAAGTTGTATCTTCCCTGTTTATGAAGCTCGTCTCTTGGCTCGACGCTCCCTATTAACATCTGGAACTCAATGACCACATGATCACTTTTTCCTAAAGGACAGAGATATTTCAATGATTCTATTACATCGGGTTCTTTGGTGAACAGTAAATCTAACCTTGTTGGTGTGTCCTCACCTCGAAACCGTATCTCTTCTTTGACCCACTGCGTCATCACATTATTCATTATTATATTTAATAACATAGTGCCCCACGAATCCTCGCCGCCTCCCGAGTACCATTCATCCCAGTTCACCTCTTTACAGTTAAAGTCACCCACCAAAATTATATTATTGCTTTTCTCAATTATTTTTTGCAAATAGGTAGCCATATCTGACAACATCTCATGGTATTCGTCATCCTTCCATGCTCTCATCTTTGGGGGAACATACACTACCGCCATATCTCTCTTAACATTCTCTCCAGTTTCTAATTTCATATATATCACTTCAGCCCTGCCTTCTCCCATATCCACAGTATCTACATTTATGTTGTTCTTCACTGCTATCATCACTCCTCCTCCCCTTTTTTCTTTTCTGTCTTTTCTCCACAGTTTGTATTTACCATCTCCCAAATGAACATCAATATCTTCTCTTAATTTGGTCTCTACAAAGCACATGACATCAGGTTCATGTTCTCTCAAGAAATCGTTAATTTCGATCCTTGTCGATATGAAACCATCAACATTAGTATATATCACCTTCAAATTATTTTTGACGTTTTTAATACCCTCTTCTCTCCTACTCTCTGTCCGTACCACTTCCTCAACTTCTGATCTTTCACAGCCATCCCCCTTAGTTTCCTTCACTTCTATTTCCTTAAATACCACTTCCTTATTTTCATATCCAATACTCTCCAAAAAAAAGTATTACATTCTTCCTCTGTCCTCTTATCATTTTTTTCCTTTACTTCTTCCTTTAATGATTTTAAAACTTCTCTTTCTTCTTCATTCAGATCTTTTCTTATTATAATATTTTCCATCCCCGCCTCTTTGCTTAATTTCCAGGTCACTTTAAGTATCTCATTTATTACACTTTCTGATGTAAACTTGACTCTCATTGGTCCTGTTTCCCCTTTCTTATAAGGCCCTATCCTCCTTACTTCCTCAATTTCTTTTACCCACTTGTCTCCTTCAGGGTCAATCTTGCCTAATGTTCCTCTCACCAGGTTTGTCTCTCTCTCGAGTCTTATGAACCTAACCTTTTCTTCCTCTTCCCTGTTTCCAAATATTACCAGATCATCTGGATTATAGCAACTCAAACAGCTATCAAGCGAAATTACAGTGAATAATAATAATAATATATAAAAAAAACATTAAAATGAATTAGTGAAGAAAACTGCAAAATGTTAAGTACTGTATTATGAACAGGTTTTATCCTGTAATTTGGCCAAGCTCCTTCATAAATACTGTATATCTCCATGTCTTTCAGGACTAGGTGAGGAGAGTCAAACTGGACGAGAAGGTGAGGGTGGGATGGGCACTGGTGGAGATGTGATGTGGGCCATGTTGCAGAGATGACTGGTGAAGTAGGCCAGCAAGGTGAAAATAAAGTGAGACAGCAAGAAATACTGTACATAGGGGTGAGTGGGACGTTGTGGAATGAACTAAGATGGCGATGGGTAAAAGGTCACTTTGGAATAAGCATACACTGAATATGTGCACTATGTTTCCCGGAGATCAAAAATGATATTTGCATGATACTGTATTTAAGTATTTGAGCAGGTATGGGTAAAGGTGCTGCCTAAGAGTACACAGGGCCTAAAGCTAAATCTAATTATGCTTAGAGGCCTTATTAACTAATTACAATAGTAATAGCCATGTATAAAAAAAAAGCTATTTACTAAAACTTGATAGAGACAAAACAATGTACTGTATGCTATTGACATTTAATATTCCATTTATTTAGGCTAAACAAAAATAAATTAGCTATAATTAATCACAAAATAATAATAGTTATTGAACTACCGTGCTTGGCAGATTCTAAAGTTTTTCTGATATTAATGACATTATTATTATTAATGACAATGGGTGCAAGGATTGTATGGGTGAGGATGAAAGTGGGTATACAAGCGTGGGCGATTGTCTGTGTGTATACTCCGACAGAGGACCGAGTGGCAAGAGTGAAAGATCAGTTTTGGGCGAGAGTAGAAGCATGTATGGACAAATTTGAGAGGAGTGAGAGAGTGTTTTTTTGATTGGAGACATGAATGGCAAATTTGGGAATGTACGTGTAGATGGAGTGGTTGGTCAGTGGGGTGTGCCAGCTGAAGTAGATGGGAATGGTAGTGCTTTGGTGGACATCTGTGCTGGTAAGGGGTTGCCAATAGCCAACACCTACTTTTGGCATAAGATGATCCACGGGTATACATGGAGAGTAATCAGGAGGATGGATGGTGAGCTTGTTGAACGAAAGGCAATGATAAACTATGTGTGTGTGGATGAGCGAATGAGAAGACAAGTGTTAGAGTGTGGAGAGGGTGGGGGAATGGAGTCTCTGACCATCACCTAGTGATGGCCAAGGTGAAGCTGCAAAGAAAATGGTTGAGGAGACGAAGGGGGAGACAGGAGGAAACAGCTCCTCTGACAAGAGTGGAGAAATTGCAAGAGAGTGAGAAAATGGCAGAGTATAAGAGCATAGTGGAAGAAAGATTGGGAAGGTATGAGCCAGAGCAGATGGAAGGGGTGGAAGATGTATGTAAGGTATTCACGGAAGAGATAGGCGCTGCATGTGAGGTGGTTTGTGGAGTGAGAAGGAGATGCAAGGGTGTGCAAGGGACAGCATGGTGGAATGATGAGGTGAAATGAGCTGTGGAACAAAAGAAGAAGGCATATAGTGAATGGTTAGCGAGAAGAGGTAGGGGAGAAAATGAGAGAGAGAAGAGAGAGGTATATGTAAGCAGGAGAAGGGAGGTGAAGAGACTGGCGAAGGAGAGTAAGAAGAAAGTGGATGAAGAGTTTGGGAGGAATCTGAGTGTGAAATGGAGGGAGAGTAAGAAATTGTTTTGGAAGGAGGTAAAGAAAGTAAGGCAGTGTGAAAGGGGAAATAGTAGGGGAGTGAAAGATATGAAAATAGATTGTTGGTGGAGAAGAGAGAGAAATCGAGGAGATGGAAGGAGCACTTTGAGGATTTGGTGAATGAAGAAAGTGAGAGCACTGTGAGTATAAGTGGTTGGGGAATGGCTGGGAGAAGAAGAGATGAGAGAAGGGTGGAAGAGATCAGTAGGGTGGAAGTAGTGGAAGCAATGAAGATCAAGTTGGGAAAGGCCCCAAGAATTGATGGAGGGTGTGGTGAAATGCTGAGGTATGGGGGTGAGATTGTTGTGGAATGGATATGGAAGTTGTGTAGATTTGCTTGGGAAAAGGGACGGGTTCCAGAGGACTGGAAATCAGGTACAATTGTTCCTTTATACAAAGGAAAAGGGGAGAGAGAAGTATGTGGTAACCATAGGGGTATTTGCCTTCTTAGTGTGACTGGTAAAATATATGGTAGAATACTCATTGATAGGGTTAGGCATATGACAGAGGAGTTAGTTGGAGAAGAACAAGGGGGATTTAGGAATGGAAAAGGGTGTGTAGATCAGGTATTTGTTCTAAGATGTTTAGTGGAGAAGTATCTAGAGAAGGGAAGGAAAGTGTATGCTGCCTTCATGGACTTGGAGAAAGCTTATGACAGAATAGATAGGCAAGGTATGTGGAAGGTATTAAGAATATATGGAGTGGAGGGGAAATTGTTGAGTGCTGTGAAGAGTATGTACGAAGGAGCTAGGGCTACGGTGCAAGTGGATGGTGAGCTGAGTGAGTTCTTTGATCTCAATGTAGGACTGAAACAGAGTTGTGTGATGTCTCCATGGCTGTTTAATATATACATGGATGGGGTTATAAAGGAAGTGCAAGGTAGGGCAGTGGATGTAGGGGTGGCTCTAATGAATGAGGGTGAGATTTGGAAGATTCTGGTGTTGCTGTTTGCTGATGATACAGTATTGTTGAGTGAAGATGAATATATATATATATATATATATATATATATATATATATATATATATATATATATATATGTAATATATATATATATATATATATATATATATATATATATATATATATACAGTAATCCCTCCAATATCCGGATCAATAGAGCCATAGGCAGGTCCGGATAGTGGTCCTGTCCGGATATTGGGCTCCAGCTTATGGACTTCTACTTATGGACCCTAACTCTGAAAAACACCTATACAACTCCCTCTGCACATGCATTGCACCTATTTAAGACCCAAATCACACCAATAAGGGACATAAAAGACTGAAATAAATGCAAAAGAACCATAAAATGAGGTTTTAGAGGCGAGTTTATACAATATTAAACATTCTGGGTACTTACAAGTCCCTTGCTCCTGGACTGGTTTGAACCGCCAGTTTGCAGTCCACAGTTAATCCTCTGCACTCTAAATTCTAATTTCTTAACACTGCACAACACTGTAAATTCCTCTGTGTTCTAGTGGCAAGGTATTGCAGTTTATTCACTGTTTATTCACAAAAAACAAGCACATGTGGCTTGCACTGTTATGAGTATCTGCTCTCCATCGGAGTTAAGCTGTGACTGTTGATGTTGGTGGGGTAACAGAGTTGCCAGATCGCAACAGCCACATTACCAATCTCCTCAACTTTCATTGTCAAATATAACTTTTCATTACCAAATTCGTAAAGCTAGCACATATTCTTCACTAATTATATATACAAGTGGAAATACATGTAATCACTCTCCTTATAACTAACACCATGTTGATTATTTTCACACTATGTAGGGTAGCAGATTAATCAGAGAGAGCAAACAATCCACCATCTCCATCCTGTGTATCCTCATACATGTGAAAAATCCATTTGGTAATGCATTATTCTAATGCATTACCAAACGAATTTTTCATTACCAAATTGGCCCACACTTGGTAATGAAAAATACCAAATGGCAACCTGACAGGGGAGGGGGGAGGGGGGAGGGGGAGGAAGGAAGGGGTGAAGGGACCATGGTGTAACAGCTGTTTGGCGCCAGGCGGAAATTTCAAATTATGGGAGGGAAAAAAGTCAGATTTTTTTTTAATTTTTTGCGGTTTTTGGCCCATTTTGGGAATATTGGATCCCAGGAGGATTATGTCCGGTTAGTGGGGATGTTCGGATATTGGGCGTTCGGATATTAGAGGGATTACTGTATATATATATATATATATATATATATATATATATATATATATATATATATAATTATATATATATATATATATTGTATATTTATTATATATATATTATATATATACATATATATTATATATATATTATATATATATATATTATATATATATATATAATATATATATATATATATATATATATATATATATATATATATATATATATATATATATATATATATATATATATATATATATATATATTATAAATATTATATCTATCTATCTATCTATCTATTGCCAGACGCCTCAATCCCGTTTGGGGTGGCCACAAACAAATCGCCTCCAAGTCGCCCTTTCCCCCTCCATTTCACTGCCCTGCTCCCAACTCACACACCCCTCTCTCATATATCTCTCCACCCCATCCCTCCATCTCATCCTCGGCCTCCCCCTCCCTCTTCCCCCTTCCTCCTCACTCACATACACTCTCTTCGTCAGTCTTTCACCCTCCATCCTCTCCACATGGCCAAACCACCTCAGTGTGTTCCTACTAACGCTTCCTATCACATCCACATCCACACCACAACGCTTCTTTATATCCTCATTCATCAGCCTGTCTCTCCATGTGATTCCACAGGCTCCTCTTAAATAACTCATTTCCACTGCTCTCACTCTTGACTTGTGTCCTTCCAACAACGTCCAAGCTTCACTTCCATACGTTAGAGTTGGTATCACAATACTGTCATGTATAGTCTCACCAATCTAAAACCAAGGTTTGGGTGGAGTCCAGCCGGGGATTTCCCGGCGTACAGCGTTGCCTTGTTTCCTATACTCTGATTGGCTAGTGGCTGACCTGACACCATTAGAGTTCGTCCGCTCACACCTCGCCACCTGGCCTGACATGACTTCACCCACTTCTGTGTGTGTGTGTGTGTGTGTGTGTGTGTGTGTGTGTGTGTTTGTAAAGACAAACTAATTTAAGGTATAAATATAATTTA
>NC_136968.1:17068169-17228169 GCF_032717465.1 Coenobita brevimanus | reverse complement strand
CATTCGTGGCTCTGAAAGCACTCCCGACGCAGGAAGTCCCTTGCGCAGCCGACCCCTTCCCTCTCGGCTGCATGGGACGCCCTTTGTCACGATCTGGGAGTGTTGCCCCGGAGGTGTTGCCAGAGTGGTGGCAAGGCCCGATCCAGGCCCTACCGCCTACCCCTGGGAGATCCTTGCTCCTGCCGGACACCTGATGGAGATGGTGCTGCAGCTCACCCCTGTCGGCGCCTCCCCCTACAGGCGACCGCAGTCTTAGGACCCCCAGGCCCGACCAGCAGCCTCCAGGTGAGGGCAACCCAGGCTCTCTCTCCCCACGGAACCAGAGGCAACAGGCCCGCCTCCTACAGCTGTTTGGCCCCAGTCCTGAGGGCCACCTCTCAGGTCGAGGCCCCCAGACCGGAGGGCCTCCCTGCACCCCACCAACGAGGCTCCAGTACGAGGGCCTCCTCTCAGGTCGAGGCCCCCAGACAGGAGGGCCTCCCTGCACTCCATCGACGACACTCTCCTGCGGGCAGTGTATTGCCCTCTACAGGAAGGCTCCCCCTAGGGCCTCCCCCTCACGCCCAGACACCAAAGTGATTTGTACCCAGGACACACAGGTAAATAGTGACGCCCCTTGTATCACGAACAATCAAGACGGGAAAATAACTGTGAATAGTAACAAAGTGAGGGCCAGAATAATGCCAGTGAAAGTTACCACTAACCTATTAAAGCCCGATATCCGGCAGAATAGAAAATAGCCTGAGTCCCAGAAAAGAGAACTTATAGTAATTGTGAACCAAGACTAGGGTGCGCGGAAGAATCAAAAGTCAGTGTACAAGTGCCGTCGCGACCAAGTGTCTACATCGTGTTGCGATCTGCACCCTGTCTAGTTGTAGTAGTATTCACCCCACTGACTCTTGGCCTTGTTCATCCCCAGTGCATTGGACTAAATATATATACAGTAATATTAATTCTGCCTAAAGACTAAATAAGGGTATCACAATATTATAACTAATAACATAAGTGTACATGCAGAATACTGTGTCTCAAGTGTAACTGTGAATCTTGGTGTTAAAGGCTAACTCTGTGTCCCTGTCTACTGTATATCCAATACCACTCTGTGTTATATTGTAACGGTGTAGAAATTAAGGCAATAGATGTATTACGGTATACTGCCTGGTTTTTATGTCCTGTTCCTTTGTGGGTGCTTTACTTCCTGTCCGGAAAGAGGACCCTGCTCAGTCGCTGGTGTTCTTAGGACGAGAAGTCGACCTAAAAACACCCAGCATAACACTGGTGGTCAGCGGTGGTTCTGGATCTGAATAAAGCACGGAGGAACGATAAAGGAAATCTTGCACAATGGCAGCCAAACCTCACATCCAATTGCCAAAATTCAACCCGGACCAATGTGACATTGATGAGTACTTGGATATGGTTAAACCCCTTAGACATAGGGTTCGACTCCGACAGAGAAAAGATAGCCGTCACATTACCTAACCTGGGCAAAATAATCGCCACTATCGCACCAAAAATCGTCCCAGAACTGACATGGGACCAATTCTCACACATTGTGAGGCAGGCTTTCATGCCTTCTATGGGCAGAGTTGTCGCTCTATCTCAACTCCACGCCCTCACCTACGACGGTAACCTAGACGACACCTTCATACAGGCCCGGCGCCTCGTCAGCGCCGCTTATCCCGAGGCAGCCAGAAATACTCAGGATCTACACACTTTCAATGCCCTGCTGAGGATTCTCCCTAGCACAGTCAGGGAGCATTTCATCATCTATGATCCCTCAGGGAACATGGATCAGGACCTGCAACTCGTCCAACGTCTCTTTGCTCCCCGTCCCATACCACAACCTATCCACGCGGTGAGCAAATTCCCCACAACCAAAATACCCCCACCAAAACCAAAGCCGCCACCTCCTACTGTGCCCAGGGCCCACCCGCAGAAGAAACGCCCCAACCCCAGGGATCAAGGCAACCTCATCACAATTAATCCCTGGGAGTTCACGGCCTGCAGTCGCACCTGCCCCCTGCATGACATTAGAGAGCAGCTCAAGGCAAGCAGGCGCAGAACCTTTCCACAGGGGTGCAAAAAGGTCCCCTCCTTAGAAGACGACGCCCAAGAAGACGACGCGCCACCCCTAGCCTACCCAGGACCGGACAACGAGGAACATGACGAACACGTCCACACTCAGCAGATGGATTTTTAGGCCTGCCCCCGCACTTCCCCACAGTGGCGGGGGCCACCTCACACAAAATTTGGCTGAACGAGGTCAAGGCTAGACTACTGGTAGACAGGGGAGCAGCCAGGTCATGCCTCTACTCCCACTTCTACTCCAGCCACACCTCTGCTTTCGCCCCTCTTCTCCCCACCTCAGCCAACCTCGTAGACGAGGGGAATGGCCCCCTGCCCATCCGTGGGGAAACCCGGGCCCTTTGGACCAACCCTCACCAACGAGTATCCACCAATCACCCCTTCATCATATTTGATTCCACATGCCGTCAGTATGATGGATACCTTGTGCTGGACCTCCTCCAAAAACTTCACGCAACCATCGATTGTCATCAGCGCCACCTCCACTTCAGTCCAGCCCCCCCCCAAACAAGCATCAATCACAAAAGAAAAAAAAAAAAAAAGAAGAAACACAACACCACCACCCACACACCACGCTCACCCCCCCCCAACACTCACCTTCCCCAACCCACCTGTACATGCAACCTCACCCCAATCTCACTCGACCCCTCACTCCATCACTCTCCATCCCCATCTCCCGCTCCACCTCTACTGGCCCCCTCTCCATCTTCTCCTGCCACTATCGCTTCCACAGTCACCATTCCACCCCACCACGAAGCTTGAGTAGAACTAAACAGACCCTCTGGTACCTCCGTCCTTTTCTCTCTTTCCTTACCCACCGGACCCCTCTCATCCAGTTTAGTCTCCCCCACCTTCCTCCCCCTCCGTGCCCAGGCAATATGTATCGTAAACCTCGCCACAACACCACTAACTCTACCACGAGGACTCATCATTGGCAACACGGAAGAAGCCGAACCATGCCAAACACCACTCCCTAACCACCCCACTCTCCCTGACCTACCATCACACCAATCCCCTTCCCAAACCAACAGCCTCCGACAACTACTCTTGGACTTTCAGGACCTTTTTTCCTCCGGCCCAACAGACCTCGGCCACACTACTTATCACAGTCACGAGATACACACGACCGGACCTCCCATTCGCCAACCATCGCGCCAGAAAAATCCTAAGCAGCGGGCAGAAGACCAGCAGGTCCAGGATATGCTTGATGCCAGTGTCATCTCCAACTCCACCAGCCTGTGGTCCTCACCCGTCGTACTCGTGACAAAAAAAAGAAGGAACCATGCGCTTCTGCGTTGATTACCACAGAGTAAATGACGTTACCATCAAGGATGCCATGCCCCTACCCAGAATTGATGACTCCCTTGACTCCCTGCACAGCTCAACATGGTTCTCTACTAGACCTGCAATCAGGTTACTGGCAGGTCCCCGTTCACCCAGACGACAAACAAAAAACCGCCTTTTCAACCTCGAACAGGAAACACTATGAATTTAACATCTTTCCCTTCGGACTCTGCAACGCCCCATCCATATTTTCCCGCCTCATGGAATCTGTCCTGAGCGGTCTGACCTGGGAAACCTGCCTGGCCTACCTGGATGATGTCATAGTCTTCAGTCACACCTGGGCCAACCACCTCCACCGCCTCAAACAGGTGTTCCAATGCATACACCAGGGTGGGCTTAAACTCAAACCCACAAAGTGCGTCCTGGCCGAACGATCCGTCTCCTTCCTAGGGCACGTGATCAGAGCCGAGGGCATCTCACCTGACCCCGACAAACTACGTGCGACTGCTGACATCCCCCTACCTCGCGACGTACATGAAACCAGGGCCTTCGTAGGTCTAACTTCATATTACAGACGCTTTGTAAAAGGGTTTGCCGACATCGCCAAACCCCTCCATGACCTGACAAAAAAGGGTGAACCATTCATATGGACAGAACCGAGAAAAACTGCATTCAACACCCTCAAGTCCAAGTTGATCTCTGCCCCCATCATCGCATTCCCAGATTACAACCTCCCCTTCCGTCTGTACACCGACGTCTCCCTCATAGCCATAGGGGCTGTCCTTGCCCATGTACAACACGGCCGCAAACATATAATCGCCTGTGCCAGCTGCACCCTGAATCCAGCTGAAAGAAATTATGCGGTCACCAAACGCGAGTGCCTCGGAATCATCTGGGCTCTCGAATACTTCCGTTCATATATCTCCGGCACCCACGTAGTTGTCATTACTGACCACCAATCCCTGCAATGGTTGCGCCAATCCAATGCCACCAAGCCCAACTCATATGATGGCGAGAAGCACTCGAAGAGTACGATTTCGAGACATCATACCGACCAGGCAAGTTGCACACTAATGCAGACGCCCTTTCCCGCCTACCCATCAATGCCATTTGCCCAGAACCAGACCTAATCCAAATGTGGAAAAATAAGCAACGTCCTACCTGGATCCCGCCAAGCACATTTGCCAAGCTCCACCTTCACGGCGACCACCTGTTCAATCCCAACGGCAACATCGTCCTAGACCCTACCACCGCACATGACGCTATGCTGCACCTTCACGCCAACAATGGCATCCACCTCGGGACCAAGAAACTCTTACAAGTTTTCAGTGATAGGTAGTGGATAGCTAACCCATCCACCATTGCCAAAAACATCATCCAATCCTGCCACGCCTGTGCTTTGGGGAAAGACATCACTTGCACACCCGGCCCTTCAGGAAAACTAACGGCACAGAAACCGCGGCAGTTACTTTCCCTTGACATCGTCGGCCCCCTCACACCTAAAGCGGGATACAATCCTACCCCTCCGCCACCACCTCCACCCGCCCTCCACCACTGACCCCCTTCACCACCTCAAACGCTACCTCCAAGCCCAACAAGACCTTACGTCCGACACCAACCACTCCAACTCCTACAAATCAGGCCAGTCCGTCGTTGTGGCACACCTACCCGCTCCCACCAAAACCTCTCCCCGGTTCGATGGTCCCTTCAAAATAGTCAGAGTCCCTAACCCCTACCAGGCGATCATTGACCACCAAGGACAGCCACGCATATATCACAATCGCCACGTGCAACCTTTCCACCCCTCCAACAATGACCACCCTCACACCCGCGCGCCCCGCACCTCTCCCCGCGCACCTGTCCCCTCAGCGTCTTCTAAGAATTACCCCCCAGACACCTACTCATACTTCTACTCATACTCCTTCTCACCCCCACCCTCCACCTCACCCTCGAGCATGCCGCCTCCAACACCACCCCCCAACACCAACCCTAACCCCCAAACCCCCGCCCTCAATCACGACCATCCTACCTCTACACCACCTCCACTGCCTACATCACCGCCCCCGCTGCCCACAGCCGAATCCTCGGCCCCCCAGCCAGACCACCCCCCGCCCGACACCGCCACATCCCCGCAACCCACCACTCACCCCCCTCCCACTTGTCCACCCACCACCTCCCACATCACAACACTCTCCAGCCCACCACGCACAAGCACCACCCGCCCAATCACCCCCCCCCTACCCCACGACCATTCTCATTATATGCGCCACACTGCACCCCCCCCGCCTCCACCCCCAATGGCAGCACGCCCTCACCACCACCACATGCCCAACCACCCTCACCCACTCTCACCACTACCACCACCAGGTCAGGACATCTCTCACGCCCACCCTCCAGATACACACCAATACCGCTGCCCACCGCCCACGCACCCCACCATTCACCACCACAAACCACCCACACCCCAAACACCTCCCCCATAACCCTCCCTCTCCACCAAGCATGATGGAATCCTCTCAAATCCCAATTCCCCACAGTACAACGCTCCTCCCACCGACCCATCCCCCAGAAAAGCCCCAACCTCCCGTCTCTTGCCAGCATTCAGCTTTTGCCTCCCCACCAAGCACCATTGCCCGAGATGAGGATCACCAGAATCCACTGGCTGCCCCATGACCGCCCACATGTCAGGATCCGGGAGACACACCACCTTCTCCGCCTCATACGCCGGACCGACCACCCATCCTCCCTCCGGTTCACTCTCAACCCCCACCGAGAGCCAAACCCCGTCACCTTCCACTGGACCAGCCTCCTACAACATCTCACCCCAGCCCACCAGACATCCACCACCACAACATACCACCACCAGTAATGGGGCCGTGACTTCTTTACCATGGAGGGTGGTAAAATACCCACCGCCAGACCACCCACCCCACCACCGAGCCGCTACCACACCACCACCCCAGGAGGACACAACGGTGGGGCTAGTGACCCAGTACAAGAGGGTCACCGGGACACTACTGTCCTGAGTCCCTTTTCCCCGCAACTACCCCAACACCAGGTGAGCAGAAAGAGACAATGACCTTGCAAGCAGGACAGCCATCACCAGAATCAGGGTGGGACTGAACAAGACTCAGTTCCAGGTAACACCGCATCGACGGCCACTATACGTGACAGGGAAGGACGGCCACTGTATGCCCTTCAGTTACCTCCCCAAGGGCAGGAGGCCCAAGGCTACAGCCAGAAGTACACACCAGGGTAAGTAGACCCTCGGCTACAGCCTCAGTGTGTACCGGAGAGGGCGCGGCCTCTGTGCACCCCTCTCCTGCTGTTCTCTCCTACGGGAGCAACACCGTGTCGACGGCCACTGTACATGACAGGAAAGGAGTGGCCACTGTACGCCCTTCAGTTACCTCCCCAAGGGCAGAAGGCCCAAGGCTACAGCCAGAAGTACACACCAGGGTAAGTAGACCCTCGGCTACAGCCTCAGTGTGTACCGGAGAGGGCGCAGCCTCTGTGCACCCCTCTCCTGCTGTTCTCTCCTACGGGAGCAACACCGCGCCGACGGCCACTGTACGTGACGGGGAAGAAGCGGCCACTATACGCCCTTCAGTTGCTTCCCAAAGGGCAGGCAGGCTTACGTCTATGGCTGAAGTACACACCAGGGTAAGTAGACCCTCGGCTACGGCCTCAGTGCGTACTGGAGAGGGCGCGGCCTCTGTGCGCCCCTCTCCTGCTTTTCTCTCCTATGAGAGCAACACCACACCGACAGCCACTGTACGTGATGGGGATGGAGCGGCCACTGTATGCCCTTCAGTTGCTTCTCTAAGGGTAGATAAGCTCCAGGCTACGGCCAAAGTACGTACCAGGGTAGACAGACCCTCGGCTATGGCCTCAGTACATACTGGAGAGGGCGCGACCTCTGTGCACCCCTCTCCTGTTTTTCCTTCCTACGGGAGCAACACCGCGTCGACGGCCACTGTATGTGATGGGGAAGGAGCAGCCACTGTACGCCCTTCAGTTGCTTCTCATAGGGCGGGTAGGCTCACGGCTACGGCCACAGTACGTACCTGGGTAAGCAGACCCAAGGCTACGGCCTCAGTACGTACTGGAGAGGGCACGGACTCCGTGTACCCTTCTCCTGCCTTTTCCTCCTGCAGGAGCAGCACCGCAAGCACGGCCACTGTACGTGCGGGGGAAGGAACGGCCACTGTACACCCTTCAGCTGTGTGCCCTAGAAGTCACAAAACCACGTTCATGGCCACTGTACGTGACGGGGAAGGAGCGGCCACTGTACGCCCTTCATTCGTGGCTCTGAAAGCACTCCCGACGCAGGAAGTCCCTTGCACAGCCGACCCCATCCCTCTCGGCTACGTGGGACGCCCTTTGTCACCATCCGGGAGTGTTGCTCCGGAGGTGTTGCCATAGTGGTGGCAAGGCCCGATCTAGGTCCTACCGCCTATCCCTGGGAGATCCCTGCTCCTGCCGGACACCCGATGGAGACGGTGCCGCAGCTTACCCCTGTCGGTGCCTCCCCCTACAGGCGACCGCAGTCTTAGGACTCCCAGGCCCGATCAGCAGCCTCCACTTGAGGGCAACCCAGGCTCTCTCTCCCCACGGAACCAGAGGCGACAGGCCCGCCTCCTACAGCTGTTTGGCCCCAGTCCTGAGGGCCACCTCTCAGGTCGAGGCCCCCAGACCGGAGGGTCTCCCTGCACTCCACCAACAAGGCTCCAGTATGAGGGCCTCCTCTCAGGTCGAGGCCCCCAGACAGGAGGGCCTCCCTGTACTCCATCGACGACACTCCCCTGTGGGCAGTGTATTGCCCTCCACAGGAAGGCTCCCCCTAGGGCCTCCCCCTCATGCCCGGACACCAGAGTGATTTGTACCCAGGACACATGGGTAAATAGTGATGCCCCTTGTATCACGAACAATCAAGACAGGAAAATAACGGTGAATAGTGACAAAGTGAGGGCCAGAATAATACCAGTGAAAGTTACCACTAACCGATTAAAGCCCAATACCCGGCAGAATAGAAAATAGCCTGAGTCCCAGAAAAGAGAACTTATAGTAATTGTGAACCAAGACTAGAGTGCACGGAAGAATCAAAAGTCAGTGTATAAGTGCCGTCGCGACTAAGTGACTACATCAAATGTCGCGATCTGCACCCTGTCTAGATATAGTAGTATTCAACCCACTGACTCTTGGCCTTGTTCATCCCCAGTGCATCGGACTAAATATATATAATATTAATTCTGTCTAAAGACGAAATAAGGGTATCGCAATATTATAACTAATAACATAAGTGTACATGCAGAATACTGTGTCTCAAGTGTAACTGTGAATCTTGGTGTTAAAGGCTAACTCTGTGTCCCTGTCTACTGTATATCCAATACCACTCTGTGTTATATTGTAACAGTGTAGAAATTAAGGCAATACATGTGTTAAGGTATACTGCCTGGTTTTTATGTCCTGTTCCTTTGTGGGTGCTTTACTTCCGGTCCGGAAAGAGGACTCCGCTCAGTCGCTGGTGTTCTTAGGACGAGAAGTCGACCTAAAAACACCCGGCATAACATATATATATATATATATATATATATATATATATATATATGTAATTTATATTTATATATTATAATTATATATATAATTTATATATATATATTATATATATATATATATATATATATATATATATATATATATATATATATTATATATATATATATATATATATATATATATATAATTTATATATATATTATATATATATATATATATATATATATATATATATATATATATATATATATATATATATATATATGTATATATATATATATATATATATATATATATATATATATATATATATATATAACGTTGGGTCTGGTTAGTACTTGGATGGGTGACCGCCTGGGAACACCAGATGCTGTTGGCATCCCTACGTGTCAAGTGGGGTTGGTGGAGGATTAGTGCCCCTCCCTGTAAAACAATTAACTCTAAGCCCTTGGCCACCCCGTGTGGGATACATGGCGTCTGGCAATGAATGAATGAATGAATATATATATATATTATATATATATATATATATATATATATATATATATATATATATATATATATATATATATATATATTTATATATATAATTAATTATATATATATATTGTTACGGTTTGCGCCAGCCAGGGGCTATTACAAAAAGACAACAAGTCAGCCTTAGATGATCGGCCTCCACTGCGTTGCAAAAATAACGCAGACCCCGGCACTGACACTCCGCAAACTAGAGAAAAACTGCACAACGGAAGTACTTAAGAACGCAACACTCTGTACTTTGATAATAAAACGGAACAGCCTACCTATAGATCTAGCCTACTATCGCCACTACCGGAAGTAATACCGCCCGAGACAGTATACAGGAACACCTCCCACTTACTTCCGGTGGTGACGACTTTCTACTTAACCCGTGGTCCAAGGGGGAACGCAGTCAATAGCTCACGATGGTTCTCACTAGCCTTGAGCAAAGAGATGGGATTAACTGTGTAGGGGTTAGGGGTGTGTGTGTGTATGTACGTGTGTTGGGGAACGTTAACAAAGGCAGCGAGAAGACCACGGTGAGCCAAACTGGCCCTCCAAAGACAACACGGTTACAAAAATAAAATAACTACTTCCCTCAGTCAGCAACAAAAGAATAAAAATAAACTTAAATGAAAACGCCAGCTCGGCATAAAAATGACTGGGGAGAGAGAGAGAGAGTGTACAAGCACCCGATACTAAAGCTGGCTGGGAAGAGACTGGACTACTGCTAGGCTCGTGTTCAGCCAAGCGCGAACGCATGAATCAAATTAATTAATAAGAACTTAAATTCGTGCCCCTCTCTCTACAATAAATTGGTACTTCTAATGCAAGCAAAACATCATTAAATATACTGGTAGCTCACATAAGACAATCAAAATAATCAAATGCATTCTCAGCATGGTATGAAATAAAATTGCCCTCAGTGGCAGGAACGAAACAAAAGAACTTGTAACACTCGCTAATGTAAACTCGGCGAATGACACGGATACATACTGCATAATCCCCTAGCCCAGCTGTAACGGATACACCCGTGGGAACGGAAAGGCGGACAGCGTAACACGCCCTTCCCCAAGGGAAAATTTTGAGCCCTGGATCAAAATTTTCGAATCAAGACCCTGACCCCTCCCTGGATAAACAATCAGCAATTACGTTATCAATCCCCTTAATATGCCTAACTTCTAAATTGTACTCTTGCAAAAGCAAACTCCAGCGGGTCAAACGCTGGTTCTTAAATTTAAACTTGTTCAAAAACTGCAGGGGATGATGGTCTGAATAAATCTTGATCACAGGGCCAAAAGGGGGCAGGTAGACAGCAAAGTGTTGCAGGGCCAGGATAATCGCTAATAACTCCTGCTCTATGACGGAATAGTTCTTCTGGGCTCTATTAAACTTCTTTGAGAAGTATGATATGGGATGTTCAACCTGGCCCTCATCCGGCTGCATCAACACTGCTCCTACCCCTACTCGGCTAGCATCAACTGCCAGCACAAAAGATTTGTCAAAATCTGGTGCACGCAATATAGGGTGGTGGCACAGCAGAGACTTAACAGTAGTAAAAGCTTGCTCACACTCGGCTGTCCACTGCCACTTCTTATCCTTGCGCAATAAGTCAGTAAGAGGGGCAAGCACTGTGGAGTAATTCCCAATAAATCGTCTGTAACAGCCGATCATGCCCAAAAATCGCTGGAGGGCACGGCGACACTGGGGTGCTGCAAAGTTGGAAATGGCATCCACCTTAGCCTGAGGTGGAGCCACTTGCCCATGTCCTACAACAAATCCAAGGTACTGGACCTTAGCACGTACGAACTCGCACTTGTCTAAGTTGACTACTAAGCCAGCTTCCTCCAACCGCTTAATGAGCATTTCCACATGATCAAGGTGCTCCTCCCACTTGGTGTCATACACAATGACATCATCGATGTAAACGACACAATTAGGTATGCCATCCACCACTTTATCCATAAGCCTCTGGAAAGTGGCTGGAGCATTCTTCAATCCATAAGGCATCACCTGGCACTGATATACTGCACCACTGACAACAAAGCTAGCCACTTGTTTAGCCCGTTCCGTCAGCGGGACCTGCCAGTATCCTTTTACCAAGTCAAGTTTGGTGATATAAGTGGCATTTCCCACCTTGTCCACGGAGTCATCGACCCGAGGCAAGGGATAAGCATCGGTCTTAGACAGTGAGTTAACCTTCCGGAAGTCCACACACAACCTAACCTTCCCATCTGGCTTCGGCTGCAAGGTAACTGGTGAACTCCACTCACTGAAACTCCTCTTAATCAATCCATGGTCCAACATATACTTGATCTCATTATCGAGAGCTTTCTGTCTGATAGGGTTGATGTGGTAGGGAGCTAATTTTACAGGCTTACTATCCCCAACATCAATGTCATGAGTAGCCCAAGTTGTCAATCCCGGTGAATCTCCAAAAACTTTCGGATGTTTCCATAATCTGTTGCACAGCTCTTCTCGCTTTACTGGATCAAGGTGTCGCAATTTCTCAACCAGAGCTGCATAACCATTGCCCTCCCATAGGTCAGCTGGTAACATCTCACCACGACTAAGCACTTCCTCCTGCTCCTCCAACTCACTACCAATCGTCAAAACTACAGGAGCGCTCTTATCCCTGGTTCCCTCGACGTCCGCTCCAAAGTCACCTTCCAGGGACTGTGGCTGTAACCCTGGTCCACTACTCACATCATCGGCACCAACAGCTCCCTCCACAGCACGTTCCTTTGATGCCACGTCCTCCTTTCCCCGTCCTTCACATCCCAGGTGAGAGACTTCAGCAGTCATCCCACAATGAGAATCAACTGGGCGGTAGTATGGCTTCAACATATTAATGTGGCACAACTGAGTACTCTTCCGCCTGTCTGGGGTAACAATTAGATAGTCAAGTTCCCCAACTTTCTTCTTCACAATATAAGGACCACTGAATCTAGCTGCCAGAGGTTTTCCTTGCATGGGCAGCAGTGCCAAAACTTCATCTCCTTGCTTAAACTCACGACTTCTGACCTTCTTATCATAATGAGCCTTCATTTTCGCTTGAGCCCCGATTAGATGGTCACGGGCAAGCTCTAAAGCGCAATGCAGTCTCTCCCGAGTGCGGCAAACATAGTCAAGCATGGATTCCTGGTTGCCAGATTTGTTGTTACTCCAGGCCTCTCGCACCACATCCAAGGGACCACGAACTCTGTGCCCAAACACTAACTCATTGGGTGAAAACCCTAACGACTCAGTTGGTACCTCTCTCACTGCAAACATAACAAAGGGTACCGCTAGGTCCCAATCCTTTCCACTATCATAGCAGAAGGTGCGCAGCATGGTCTTTAAGGTCTGATGATGCCTCTCCAGGGCACCTTGTGACTGCGGATGGTAGGCAATGGACAAAATGTGTTTGATGCCCAACTCTGTCATTGTCTGCTTAAACAAATTAGATGTAAAATTCACTCCACGGTCTGACTGCAACTCCTTGGGCAGGCCAAAATGAGTAAAGAACAGGATAAGTTGCTTGACTACTGACTTCGCCTGCATGCTTCTGATTGGTATAGCCTCTGGGTATCGCGTTGTAACATCCATTATGGTTAACAAATACTTGTTTCCAGCAGAAGTAGGAGGTAAAGGGCCCACGATATCAATGATTACCCGGGTAAACGGAGGTTCAACTGCAGGAATGGGAGTCAAAGGGGCCACAGGAAGAACTTGATTAGGCTTGCCCACTATCTGACACGTGTGACAGCTCTTGATGTACGCAGCAACTTGTCCCGGCATACTTGGCCACCAAAAGTTATATCTTAAGCGCTGCACTGTCTTTCTGTTTCCCAAGTGACCTGCTAAAGGTCCCTCATGTGCTAACTGTATTAACGGCACCCTATACTGCACAGGCACCACCACCTGCACTAACTCACTCACTCCTCCATCCACCGTGGCGCCAGTGGGCGTCCATCGGCGATGTAAAACATTGTCTTTAATCAGGAACTCCTCCTTACCACACTCCATACTTCTTTCTTCCCCTACTCGAGCAAACAAGGGCTTTAATGTTACATCCTCCTGTTGCTTCACCCTCAATTCTGCTGACCCAACACCCGCCAGCTCTACTGAGGACTGAGATAAGGGACTGGTCGGGACACTGGATTGCGAAGGGCGATCAATCTCAGCGTTACCTCTAGTACACTCGACAGGGGGAGGAATGTCAGACTCCACACTGACATCATCATCACCTCTACCCTCAACAGTGACACACTGTTTCTCAGGCGCGTTTGACGGTGGTCCTGCATCCCCGCAGTCGACCCCAGCGTCCTGAAATTCTTCTAATTCAGTCGGTGGGCTGGGTTCAGTCTCCACACAGACACACTCAGCACCACCTCTAGTGTCCTGAGTGGGAAGTGGGGCGGCGTCCATGCACGCATTCCCACTCTCCTCACCCACTACAGCAACACTCTGCTCACTAGGTTCCTCCATTGGTGGCCCTGCCTCATCACAGTCGACCCCAAGAACCTGTGACTTCACCAGTTCTTCCTCCCGGGCTGCAACCTGTGCCATAGATCGTGTAATTGCACAGACCGGGAACATGGCTTCCACTTCTGCATCAACTTCAATACCAATTTCTGGGGCGTCAAAGCACTTCTCTGCCACAACAACTGGTGGGGGAAGAGATGGAAATACTTTCTCCCCAGCCAGGTCGTTCCCCAGCAGAAAATCAATCCCCTCTACTGGCATTACATCAGCAACAGCTACTTGAGCTGCAGCCTGAACAATGGGGCAATCGAGTTCCACATGAACATAATCATAGTATTCATCTGAGTTCATGCCTCTACACAGCACATACTTCCCAGAGTTTACAGGCCCTCCAGTCACGTTTCTGCACACAGACTGTTGTGCACAGGTATCACGAGCCACAGTAACTGGATAACTGATCCCATGAATTTTCACTGTGCCGTGACATATAAAAGGTTTACACCAGTCTAGGGACGATTTCTGAGGCAGTTCATCCGGAGGTGGCGTAGCATGTTGGGTAACCTTTTCAGCCTGAGGCTGGCAGCGAGCACAGCCGGCTGCACTCCAGCTTTCCACAGACTTCTCCCTCACCGTTACCACTCTCCCAACTCCTCTCGTTCACCTGACTCGAACCTACAATTAGTGCCACTGGTTTGGCATTTTGGGAGGCCTTCCACTTAGGACAGTTAGGCTTGATGTGCCCACTCTGTTTGCAAAAGTAACAAACTAGCTTCGAACTGGATACAGGGCTCTTTCTCCCAGAATTCTTTTTCTCCTCTGAACTTCCCTTGGACTGATTCACGGGAGATTTATCCCAGGCAGGGCCACTCACAGTCCTCTCCCTGGAATACTGAAAATTAGCATACTTGACCCCCATACTCCGCAAGGCAAACACCCGGTCATCAGCCCACGTCGCTGCTTCCTTCACGGTCTTAAATCTCTTCTCCCTAATTTTAACACCAATTTCTTTGTCAGCCATGTTGGTAAAATGTTCCATCAAAAGCAGTTCACGCACCTCGTTATACGAAGTGGCGCTCTCACTCAGCAACCACTCGTCTAACCTCTCCTCCAGATACCTAGCGTAGGCCATATAGGTGTCAGCAGGCCTTTTCCGAGCACCACGGAACAACAACCGATAAGCCTCTGGTCTAAGTTCATATGCCTTCAGGATGGCTGTTTTAAATTCATCATAATCATCTACATCCTCAGGGCTCAACCTATTATACACTTCCAAAGCTTTTCCCTTCAGCACATTAGATACCAACCCCACCCAGCGCTGCCTGGGCCACTCAAACTCCCTAGCCTTCTTTTCAAACCTGACAAACCATTCTGTCAACTTCAACTCATCAAATGCTGGCACTAATTTTAGACTCCTTGAGAACCAACTCTCCCTATCCTCTGCACGGCCTGAGGTTTGGGTATCTGAAGTTGGTCTATTAGCAGTCAGCTCCAAGCGAGTCTTCTCCAGCTCAAATCGCATTTTTCACGCTGCAACTCCATCTCCCTCTCTTCTTTTGCACGCTGCATTTCCCTCTCTTCTTTTTCACGCTGCATCTCCCTCTCTTCTTTTGCACGCTGCATTTCCATCTCCAACTTTTTCAACTCCAACTGCAACTGAGCCTCCGGTGACAAGGCTCCAGGGTATATGGGAGTGGAATGAACAACTCCAGGAAAGCACTAGACATACCTGGGGGAACTGCTCTAAACTGGCTCGGCGGCATCATAGATGGTAATAGTGGGAGTAGCGAAGCAGAGGCATTTCAGCACCATAGTCAAACTCAGGGCTCACACGGGGAGTACCTTTGCTATGTGCCTCTCGTTGTTCCATATCCACAGGTGACTCAGCACGTACGCGATCTGGTGTAGACACGCGTGACTCCATGGCGACAAATCAATGGCAGTACTAAATAATGAAATACTAATGCTGACTGAGAAACTACAAAACACATCAACTTCACCTCAAAGCACAGAGAACGCCAAGGTAACGATATCCTAGCAAGAAGAAGGCACTGTTAGGATATCCTGATGCGAGGTCGCCACTGTTACGGTTTGCGCCAGCCCGGGGGCTATTACAAAAAGACAACAAGTCAGCCTTAGATGATCGGCCTCCACTGCGTTGCAAAAATAACGCAGACCCCGGCACTGACACTCCGCAAACTAGAGAAAAACTGCACAACGGAAGTACTTAAGAACGCAACACTCTGTACTTTGATAATAAAACGGAACAGCCTACCTATAGATCTAGCCTACTATCGCCACTACCGGAAGTAATACCGCCCGAGACAGTATACAGGAACACCTCCCACTTACTTCCGGTGGTGACGACTTTCTACTTAACCCGTGGTCCAAGGGGGAACGCAGTCAATAGCTCACGATGGTTCTCACTAGCCTTGAGCAAAGAGATGGGATTAACTGTGTAGGGGTTAGGGGTGTGTGTGTGTATGTACGTGTGTTGGGGAACGTTAACAAAGGCAGCGAGAGGACCACGGTGAGCCAAACTGGCCCTCCAAAGACAACACGGTTACAAAAATAAAATATCTACTTCCCTCAGTCAGCAACAAAAGAATAAAAATAAACTTAAATGAAAACGCCAGCTCGGCATAAAAATGACTGGGGAGAGAGAGAGAGTGTACAAGCACCCGATACTAAAGCTGGCTGGGAAGAGACTGGACTACTGCTAGGCTCGTGTTCAGCCAAGCGCGAACGCATGAATCAAATTAATTAATAAGAACTTAAATTCGTGCCCCTCTCTCTCTCTACAATAAATTGGTACTTCTAATGCAAGCAAAACATCATTAAATATACTGGTAGCTCACATAAGACAATCAAAATAATCAAATGCATTCTCAGCATGGTATGAAATAAAATTGCCCTCAGTGGCAGGAACGAAACAAAAGAACTTGTAACACTCGCTAATGTAAACTCGGCGAATGACACGGATACATACTGCATAATCCCCTAGCCCAGCTGTAACGGATACACCCGTGGGAACGGAAAGGCGGACAGCGTAACATATATATATATATATATATATATATATATATATATATATATATATATATATATATATATATATATATAATATATATATATTTATTTATTTATTTATATAATATATATAATTAATTATATATATTATATATATATATATATATATATATATATATATGTATATATATAACTCCATTCCCCCACCCTCTCCACACTCTTGCATCGAACACTTATCTTCTCATTCGCCCATCCACACACACATAGGGCCGTACTATAAAAACTAAACGCCAGTATTGATGACAGTGAGCGTCTGACGTTACTTCGTACCATAAATAAATTTGCTGTTCACGCCAGGTGTTCGTCACCTCGTTATGGCGTAAAATAGTATTGGAATGTCACAGGAGGATAAACGCCACAAGAGACCCCCCTTTCGTATAACAAATATAATTATTCATATATATGATAATCAGTTTTTCCATTTATAAAAGCTGAATAATTCAGGAATCAAAATTTCCCTAGCAGGCTAAAATATATGAAAAATACAAGGCTGTTCATAAGATTTTACAAGACTAAACGCTCCCATAGCGAATACGAGTAAACAAAAACTTCTATGGTGGCGACGTGGCGCGTAATATTGAGTTAGGATATTAAATTATGCTTTCTAGTTTATTTCAGACCACCTGTGCACTTTCTGAATAGATTCTTGAAACGGGAACTGTTTGAAAGTTTGTGTGTTAGCCAGCTCAGTGCTTTAGTTAGCACATTTGAGGGTAACCCAGTAAGCATCTGCCTCTAGTCCAACAACATCATTGACACTTCTTGCCTATGAAAAGTCATGAATAAATGACGTGTATGAAGTGCATATACAATATTATATTACATGGCAGAAATTACACATATCAGTTTGGTAAGCGTTGGTAAATGGTTGGTTAGTTTGGTTTGTATTTTTCACCTGTTTTTGTGTTCTCTCTTACAGTTTCAGAAATTGATAATAAAACAAGACACAAATTTGTCATCAGTACCAACAAGTATGTGCAATCACTTAAGTTCTTTCTTGAAAAATGTGATTCATTTTTGGACCTAAAGATAAGCTGATGTAGTTGAGATAGTTGGGTAAGGTTACCAGATACCGATATGAGTGAATTTCAGGCTGCTATGACAGATAGCTATTTGCTCACCAAGCGCTCCTGGCATAAAGCCAAATACAACAAAATAAATAATCTGCATGAAATAGATTGGCATTTTGAATTCCAATGCCTGTCAATTGATGCCATGTATGACAGATTGCAGTCCATCCTTAGCCCACTAGTTGACCAGTATGTGCCGAATATGCCTAGCACACCTTCCCCACCTCCCAGATCACCTCCCAAGGCCTTGAAAAACCATTGCAGGAAAGCCTGAGAAACATACAAACACTCCAGGAGTGTTTATGGAACACTATCTCCTGAGGCTTCCCGAGCTCTATCACACTACGACTCTCAACGACAGCTTTCGTGATTACTTTACACACATGCAAATCAATCACGAAATGTCACTGATTAGAAAACTACAGGTCTCCTCAAAACCATTTCACCAGTACATCAGAAATAAGAAAGTAGGTGCACCCTCAGTAGGCCCCATAAGACTGGACAATGGAGTGTTAACCCGTCACATCCCGAGGTTTCCGCACCTCCGACATCCCCCAGTCCCGAGGTATTTTCGATTTTTTTTTTTTTGGCTAAAATCTTCGCTTTTGGTGAGAAACATCGAAAATTCATAGAGAAATCGCTCACCTGAGGTTTAAAGTGCCCAATCCAGGTAGGAGTTCCTCCTTACCTGAGTGGGTCTTCTAACATGCTGGCACCAAAGAAAACGAGTTCTATGGGAGGGTAACTATTTTATCCACTCATAAACGGTATTTATTTATTTACTTGGTACGAATGTATATGTAGTATGAGAGTATATTGGTTTTCAAGCAGTAATAAAGGCATTATAAGCATTGTTTCACTCACTAACTAATCACCATACCTGACCTATTTTTGCCACACTACCTGATCATTATTTCTGGCTGTTTCTTCTTCTAATGCTATGTAAACATTGTCCTCCACATTGTCATCGATTGGGGAATCATTCTGGCCCTGAATAACTTTACTAGCCAGGTCACTGGTAACAGGTCCTTTGCCAAGACAATGGTGTGAGGGGGGGAGGGGGGAGGTTATGCAGTGTAAGGCATTGTCCCTGCTTGGTATCTTGTACAGGAATAGAGGAAGGTGTCCCGTGTATACATACGAAAAATCACGTGCGAAAATTGAAAATTGTGCAAATTAGCGACCTTGCAATTGCACGACGTACTGGTACATCGCCGGGACTGGCAAATGCAAATCGTGGTGACGTACCCATACGTCGTCGGGACGGGGCGGGTTAACATCTGACTGTACTCTTGATGGCAGAAACTTTTGCTACACATTTTTGTACAATTTACTCAACTTGCTCCTTACGCTCCCTTCCCTCACCAAACTTTTGAGAGTATCCTCGACACAGTGACCTTATCCTTGCAAGAAGTGAGAAATAGGCTCGCAGCACTGGACCCGAACACCAGTATGGGACCTGATGGCTTCCACCCCAGTCTTCTGAAATACTGCCCAGCCTTAGCCTTACCCTTGTTTTTGATATTTCAAAAGTCTGTCACCATTGGTAAATTGCAACATGATTGGAAAAAATCCATTATCATTACTATATTCAAGAAAGGCTCTCGACACAAACCTCTTAACTATAGGCCTATTAGCCTAACCTCTGTCTGCTGCAAAACCCTGGAAAGATTTATTACAGAGGCATTATACAACTACCTTGACACTAATGGAGTGCTGTCAAATGAGCAGTACGGATTCAGACAGGGTAGAACTGCAGATGACCAACTGTTACTCGTGTATAGTGATGTTACGGCGTGGGTGGATGCTGGGTATGTTGTGAATGTTGTCTTTTTTAACTTTAGCAAAGCCTTTGACATTGTCAACCATTCGATACTCACTGACAAGCTGAGGCTACTTGGGGTCAGTGGTTCCTTGCTAACTTGTATCTCTGACTTCTTGTCCGGCTGCACCATGCAAGTGTCTGTGTCCAGCTGCGCCAGTTCCTCAAGGAATGTTCTCAGTGGTGTTCCCCAGGGATCTGTTCTAGGCCCCTTGCTCTTTCTGGTATATATAAACTTTCTACCCTCATACATATGCTCCAAATGTAAATTCTTCGCTGACGACATGAAGATTTACCTCAAGTTGCGCCAAAACACTTGTTCCACATTAGGTGCAGATATAAGTACATGCCAGAAGGACATTGATATGGTCTACAATGTCACTGAGTCCTGGGGTTTACATTTCAATCTTGACAAGTGTACTGTTCTGCGATGTCAGAGAGGTGCAGTAGACTGGGATTCTATTGGCGCTCTTCAGTACTATCACATGAACAACACCAGCCTCTCCGTAGAAACTACACACAAAGACTTGGGTATCTTGGTCGACAGTTCACTGAAATTTCATTCGCACATAAGAAATACTGTAAAAAAGGCAGCAGGCCTGGCAAATAATTTATTAAAGTCCACCCTCCATCGAGACTGAGATTTTATGTTGACTTTATTCAAATCTCACATCAGACCCATCATGGAGTTTGGCTCCACTGTATGGAACACAGGCTACCACGGAGATCAGAGGCTCCTGGAGTCTGTACAGCGCAGATGGACTAAGCAAATCAATGGCCTGTCCGAACTCAGTTATGCTGACCGCCTGAAAAACCTGGGCCTGTATTCTGTAAAAGGGAGACTGATCAGAGCTGACCTCATTAAATGCTGGAAAATCTTCCATTGCCAGTCCCCAATTGCACCGCCTGAGCTTTTTTCTCTTCCTTCATTAATGCACACCAGGGGCCATATATTCAAGGTGGCCAAGCCCCACACTTCAGCCGAGTGTAGACGCAGGTTTTTCAGCATCAGATGTATAGACCTCTGGAACTCTCTTTCAGATGATGCTGTTAGTGCTGACTCAGTTGCATCATTTAAAAAGTCCCTCCACTCACAACTAGGTCACATCCTGTTCGACTATATTGAATAACTACGATTCATAATTCGAAGTCCTTCAAGTAGTGCAACTACCGTGCATATGGCACAAAACTCAGCCTCTAATCAATAGTCTATTCTGATGATGATGTATATAGGAAATGGGGCTGGCGTGCCAGCAGGTATGGGCTGCCCTACTTCTTGAAAAGCAGATTCCTACCGAGCCATACTGTTAATTGTAATAGGGTAGCCAACCAGGTGAGTAAACCAGGTGAGGATGCTGGCTGAAATATTGCCTGTTTCAATCAAGCACTCAGATTTGAGCATAAGTGTGTTGGCTTGAAAGCAAAACTTGGAAGTAAATGCAGATTTTTTCATGTGAATTAAAAAAAAAGAAAAAAAAAAGGCATCATTCTATCCCAAGAGCTATTCTTACAAACAGCTACAGGTCTGAGGAAATGGCCTGCTCCATGCATATATAATATAAAAACTAGTTACAGTAATTGGATAGAAATGACAGTTATTGTAATGGAGGAGTAGATAGGTGTTGAAAAGTCATGGAATATTGGTTAGGGTGGAGGGGTTATACAAAAGCATGAAAGGTGAAGTTAAGCAATGACTGACAAACAGGAAGTAATGAGATAAATATTTAGTGAAGGAGACCAAAATCAAGCATATGACCAGAGTAGGAGAAAGCTAGGAAAACAGAATAGAAAACAGTCTGTCTATCTATCTATCTATTGCCAGACGCCTCAATCCCATTTGGGGTGGCCACAAACAAATCGCTTCCAAGTCGCCCTGTCCCCCGCCGTTTCACTGCCTTGCTCCCAAAAACAGAACTGGATGAAAGTACTATAGAAGTAGAATGATTTCTGGGAAACAAAAAGGAAAGCTTGTCTAGCAGACAGGGACAAAAATAATTAGCTACTGTATATACCATGTAACTTAGAAAATCACTGCATACTGCTTGAAGGGAAAGGTAATGATAAAGAATGTGAATCTCAGAGTAGTATAATTACTGAGCTAAACTGGAAATTTACTAGTAATACCTCAAACAAGGAAGGTGACAATAATGTAGGGAAAAAACTATAGCCAGATATATAGAAATTGAAAGAACAACTGTTACAGTACACACATCTTATAACCTATGTTTTCCAGCATGGTTTCCTGGTCATGGCTGGATGACAAGTGTGGAAAGAAGCAGCTGAAAAAGAATGGAGTGTTACTGCATCCCTCATATGTTGGTGCTGCAATGAATGTCACCATTCAACCAGCTTTGTAAAGAAGGAAATTAGTCTCCATGCTAAAAATAATTCTCCAGTAACTCTCTATATACATTTTGCAATAATAATTTCGGAACACATGATGTACTGCTGCATGAGTGAAAGCACACATAACCTGGATAAACTGCTGTATAATTCATGACTGGTGAGCTGGCCTGGAACAACATGGAAATCTATGAAGAATGCAATAATACATTCACTTTGCTCATATGAAATCTATCTATCTATCTATTGCCAGACGCCTCAATCCCGTTTGGGGTGGCCACAAACAAATCGCCTCCAAGTCGCCCTGTCCCCCACCATTTCACTGCCCTGCTCCCAACTCACACCCCCCTCTCTCATATACCTCTCCACCCCACCCCTCCATCTCATCCTCGGCCTCCCCCTCCCTCTTCCCCCCTCCACCTCACTCACATACACTCTCTTCGTCAGTCTTTCACCCTCCATCCTCTCCACATGGCCAAACCACCTCAGTGTGTTCCTCATAACGCTCCCTATCACATCCACATCAACACCACAACGTTCCTTTATATCCTCATTCGTCAGCCTATCTCTCCATGTGACTCCACAGGCTCCTCTTAAATAACTCATTTCCACTGCTCTCACTCTTGACTTGTGTCCTTCCAACAACGTTCAAGCTATACTTCCGTACGTTAGAGTTGGTATCACAATACTGTCATGTAGTAACTTTTTCACTTCCATGCTCACTTCCCTGTTTCTTATCACTGCTTTCAAAGAACCAGCAACCTTTCTTCCCTGCTGTACCCTTTCAAGCACTTCACCCTCCAAACCTCCATCCTTACTTATCACACTACCCAAGTACTTAAACGTACTCACATTTTCCAATTCCTCACCATCCAACCTCGCTGTACATTCACTGACTTCACCTCTCTCAAAGACCATCACTTTACTCTTCCCTACATTCACCTTCAGATTCCGTTTCTTACACACTCTCCCAAACTCAACCACCAAGCCTTGCAGCTCCCCTTCGTCTTCACTCAACAACACAGTATCATCTGCAAACAACAGTACAGGGAGTTTCCAAACACTATCCTCTCTCACCAGGGCCACTCTAACATCCACTACCCTACCTTGTACCTCTTTTATTACCCCATCCATGTACAGATTGAACAACCATGGAGACATGACACATCCCTGTTTCAACCCAACTTTCAAAGAGAAAAATTCACTTAGTTCACCATCCACACGCACTGCAGCCTTCGCACCATTGTACATACTCTTCACAGCATTCAACAACTTCCCATCTACTCCATATATTCTTAACACTTTCCACAATCCTTGTCTATCCACCCTGTCATATGCTTTCTTCAAATCCATGAAAGCCACATACAACTTCTTTCCCTTCTCTAGAAACTTTTCCACTAAAGATCTAGGAATGAATATCTGATCTACACAACCTCTTCCCTTCCTAAAGCCTCCCTGTTCTTCTCCAACTAATTTCTCTGTTCTTTCTCTAACTCTGTCAATAAGTATCCTACCATACACTTTTCCTATTATACTAAGAAGAAAAATGCCCCTATGATTACCAGACACTTCTTTTTCCCATTTTCCTTTGTACAAGGGAATAATTATGCCTGACTTCCAATCCTCCGGGACTCTACCTTCCTCCCAGGCTAATCTGCACATCTTCCACATCCATTCTACTAATATCTCTCCCCCATGCTTCAGCATTTCACCACACACTCCATCAATTCCTGGGGCTTTCCCAGATTTAACTTTCTTCATTGCTTCCACAACTTCCATCATACTGATTTCTTCCTGTCTTCTCACCTCCCTCCTTCTCCCAGCCATTCCCCAGCCACTTATACTCGCATTACTTCCATCCTCTACGTTCAACAATTCCTTAAAGTGTTCTCTCCATCTGGTCACTTTTTCTCCCTTCTCCACTAGTAATCTACCATTTTTATCTTTCACTCCCCTGCTAACTTCACTTCCACCCTGTCTTACTCTTTTCACCTCTTTCCAGAACATTTTCTTACAGTCCCTCCACTTTACACTCAAATTCCTTCCAAATTCCTCATCCACTCTCTTCTTACTCTCTCTTACTAATCTTTTCACCTCTCTCTTTCTTTTTACATATAACTCTCAAGTCTGGATAATCTCAGTAATTATTTTCATGCAAATAACTACAAAAGGAAGATAAATCATAATTCAGTCTGGGCTATACATTACACTGTATCTTGCTTGTAAATGCATCCTCTTTATGCGTCCTACCATCATTTGATACCAATTCTAGGGCAAATATACTTATTTCGTACATAAAAATAACAGTTTAGAATTGGTTAGCGATGTGTCTGGTTTATTAAACAGAAGAACATTCAAAATTTGCGCGCCTTTAGGGCTCATGCAGCGCATTCTCGCCCAACTGGGTTTCGCGAAGACTGACGGTCCAAGTTTTTTATAGTAAGGATGACTGACGCTCAGAATCGTCTGACGACTGAAAGTCGCCGTTGGACCGCCTGAACTCTGGGTTTTTATAGTACGGCCCATAGTCTATCATTGCCTTTTGTTTAACAAGCTCACCATCCATCCTCCTCATTACTCTCCATGTATACCAGTGGATCATCTTATGCCGAAAGTAGGTGTTGGCTATGCCAACCCCTTACCAGCACAGATGTCCACCAAAGCACTACCATTCCCATCTACTTCAGCTGGCACACCCCACTGACCAATCACTCCATCCACTCTTACGTTCCCAACTTTGCCATTCATGTCTCCAATCAAATGCACTCTCTCGCTCCTCTCAAATTTGTCCATACATGCTTCTATTCTCGCCCAAAACTCATCTTTCACTCTTGCCACTTGGTCCTTTGTTGGAGCATAAACACATACAATCGCCCACACTTGTATACCTACTTTCATCTTCACCCATACAATCCTTGCACCCACTGTTCCATACTCTCTTATATTCTCCTTCCACTTCTTGCTTATCATCAGACAATGTATGTGTGTGGGTGTGGGTGTGAATTTGATAATTTTTTTCTGGCACTCTCCACTGCCTTCACATTGGTAAATGTGGCACCGAAGTCTACAAAGGGTTGGGGAGCAGTGACATGTCAGAGGTGGTGAGACATGGGCAGATGGGTACACCCAGTGAAGATGAGTGCTGTATGATGTATGTGCAAGTGATGTGTAGAAAAAGGGTAGGGCATGCAGAAAGAAATGGGTGGGAGAGGCAGATTTGGAAGTGGGTGGTGATTGGTGAGGCAATCAGGGTATCACACCCTGTGAAAACAGGAATTATATGTTGGCTGCGTAAGCATGCTGATTTACCAAAGATCAGTTGCATGGCTAGGATTTAAGAAGTGAGGTGGCTATGTCTACTTTTGGGTTGCTCAACAACTTAAGGCCTTGAGGTATTTCCTAGAAATCAGTGATGGTCAGGCATAATTCAAGGACTGCTAGTGCCACCATGGCCACCTGTCTCATTTGCCTGGCATCCCATGACAGGAAAACGTAACTGTACTGTATGTCTTTAGTATCATACTGTATAACTATGTATAACTTACCCATCTTGGCTGAGGGAGAATCCTTCTCAACTCTACTGGCACCAGTCTGCAACTAAAAAAGTAAAATAAGCACAAAAACAAATAAATACAGAAGGTGAGAACACTAATTGTTACACAAAGCAAATGAAAGTAACACTAGTACAAGTGACTGGGGAATGGCTCTGACGTGGAGGGAGATGAGATGGTTGGAAAAGATCAGTAGGATGGAAGTGGTGGACGCAATGAAGAGTGTCAAAATCGGGAAAGCCCTAGGAATTGATGGAGTGTGTGGTGAAATGCTGAAGCATGGGGCAGAGATAGCAGAATGGATATGGATGATGAGCAGACTGGCCTGGGAGGAAGGTAGAGTCCCAGAGGAATCAAAGTCAGGTATAATTATACCCATACAAAAGAGAAGGGGGGAAAAAAATGTGTGGTAAGCATATGGAAATCTGTCTTCGTATAGGAAAAGTATATGGATGGATACCTACTGACAAAGCTAGGGAAATAACAGAGGAATTAGTTGGAGAACAAGGTGGTTTTGGGAGGAGAAGAGATTGTGTAGGTCAGATTTTCATCCTAAAGTATTTACCGATAGTGGAAAAGTTTTTTGAGAAGGGAAAGAAGATGTATGCTGCCTTCATGGACCTGGAGAAAGTATATGATGGTGGACAGACAAGGAATGTGGAAAATTTAAAAAACATATGGAGTAAATAGGAAGCTACTGAATGCCGTGAAAGTTATGTATGAGGGCCTAGCAGGCTGCAGTGCATATGGATGATGAACTGAATGGAATTTTCTGTCTGAATGTTGGATTGAAACAGGGATATGCCATGCCTCCATAACTGTTCAGTTTGTATATGGACAGAGTTATTAAAGGGATTCAAGGTAGGGAAGCAGATACTGGTGTGACCCTAATGAGAGAGGGAATAGTTTGAAAATTTCCTGTTCTGCTGTTTGCATGATACTGTATTGTTAAGTGAAGATGAGGGGGATCTGCAAGATTTGGTGAATGAGCATGAATGTAACTGAATCTAAAAGTGAATGTAGCAAAGGGTAAAGTTGTGGTCTTCGAGAGAAATGAAGTCACTGAATGCAAAGACAAGCTGGATAGTGAGGAAATAGAAAATGAGAGTGCATTTAAAGTAATCCCTCCAATATCTGAACACCCATTTTCTGGACATCCCCAATAACCGGACATTTTCGTCCCGGGATCCAATATTCCCAAAATGGGCCAAAAATGGCAAAAAAATCCAACTTTTTCCAGCCCGTAATTTGAAGTTGGCATGCGCCACGCGGGCAAGCTGTGTTTTGGTGTGTTGTTCCGCCGACGTCCACTAGATCGCCTCTGCATCCTCCCCACTTACCGCCCGTCTCTTGTTGTGTGTGCATGCTCATCATCATGGCTGCCCACGTGCTCGCTTTTGTGGTGGTGCCTTACCTGCTGCAGGCTCTCCAGCTGCTCTCGTGCTTCTCCTTTGTGTGTGTGATGATGGCCCTGCCGCCTGAGAAGAGGAAGAGAGTGGTTTTGACTCTGGAGAAGAAGAGGGAGATATTGGACAAGGTGGATGCAGGATGGTCTACCTCACGTATCCTCTGTGAATTCAACATGGCCCGGTCTACTTTGTTTGATATCAAGAGATCCCGCAACAAACTCATGCGGTACATGGCTGACTTCTCGTTGAAAAGCAAACGCAACGTGGAGAGGAAGGTGATGTATACTCCCAAGTATGCAGAAGTCGACCGCTTTACGTTGATTTGGTATCGACAGCAACGTGCTGCTGGTGTGATGGTGCGTGGCACGGAGCTGAAGGCTGCTGCTGAGAAGTTCGCAAGGCTTCACGACGCCCTAGACTTCAAGGCATCCGAAGGTTGGCTTTTCGCATTCAAGTTACGACATGGCCTTACCAACCGTAAGTCTCATGGCAGAGCTTTGGACGCCAACGAGGATGGAGTTGATGAGTTTTGGCATAAGGTGAAGGGCTTGATCGACAGGGAGGGCCTAACTCTCGGTCAAGTCTACAGTGCTGACGAAACTGGCTTATTCTACCGCTCTTTGCCTACGAACACTCTAACCGAGGAGACGGAGCAGCGTGTACCTGGCCACAAGCTCTGCAAGCAACGGACATCTGCTTTGTGTTGTGCCAATGCTAACGACATGCACTGGTTCAACCCCGTTATTGTTGGCCATGCAAAGCAGCCTCGGTGTCTTCGTGGGGTGATGGATGTCCTTCCTATCATCTGGTGCCATTCCTTGAAGGCATGGTTCACAGTCCAAATCTTCAAAGACTGGTTCCACCACCATTTCGTCAAGGAGGTCATCCATTACCAGACGGAGAAACTGGGAATCCTACGCGACCAGGTAAAGGCCCTCCTTCTCCTCGACAATGCACCTGCCCAATCGTGCGACAAGGAGTTGGTGGCTGAGAATGGGCGCATTAGGTGCAAGTTTCTGCCACCTAATACTACTGCTCTCATCCAACCAGTGGACCAAGGAGTGATCGTGGCAATGAAGAGGCTGTACCGGCGGAAGTTCCTGGACGAGGTGATGGTTGTCTTCGAGGACGAGGACGAGCGCAGGGAGGGACGGGACACACAAGGCCAGCGGACTTTGGAAAACATTCACCACTACATCAAGTCTGCCATCTGCAACTGGGCCAGTGCATGGAAGGAAATCCCTGTCAAGACTCTAGAAAATGGTTGGTCTCGTCTGCTTCTCGGAACAGATGTGGAGCACGATTTCCTAGGTTTTGATGTGGATAACTTCCATGCACGTCTACGTGCACATGGCAACGATGTTGATGTGGATGAAGTGCGTGAGTGGTTGGATGATGACGAGGGCGATCCTGTGTATCAGACCATGTCTGATATCGAGATCACATCTTCAGTTGCAGGCGTCAGTACCCAGCTTGAAGATTCCGACGAGGACGGCGACGATGATGCGGACTCCTCTCAGCGTGACACTACTCCAGCCATCCCCAAGCTGAGTGCACTCCGGGAACACCTAGAGTTCGTTCTGGACTACCTGGAGCACCCGGACTGCAACAGGGAGATGGGGCCCTTGGGACTTGTGGGGGAAGTGCGTGCTTTCAGGCAGCGTATCATTAATTGTCAAAATCGTCGTTCCTTGAGTCAATCAACGATTGACAGCTTTTTCAGGCCTGTGACCCCCGCTGTGCCCAGCCCTGGCTCCACTCCATTGCCTCCCCAAGACAAGCCCTCATGCTCCGAGCCACAGCCCAGCACATCAGGCACGGTGGAGTCACCACTCAACGTGAGTTTGTGCCTCTCTTCAGAGTCGTCTGCAGTGGATACGCCATCACCACGACCCAGCGACGCACCCCTAGGTCACCTGCATGTGCTACTCTCAGACTCTGACATTGATTAGATGCCAAGAATTTCTCCACTAGACGACATGGGAATTTACAGAGTTGTGCAGTGAAAAAAAACAGTGCATTGAGTTACGGATTTAGAGTTGTGAGTGAAAAGACAAAAATTTAATGGACTGTAACTGTAACGTAAATTAACTTCAGTGTGTTTTGTTTAGAAAATGGTTTTAGGAGTGGAAAGACTTAAAGTGCAGAGTGCAACACTTATTTCATTAAGGTACAATGGAGTGCAAGTAAGACAAGAGTGCGCACTGTAAAGAGAATGAAATTCTGAGTGCAAATGACTAAGTTCTGTGCAAGACTTCATGAACAGTGTACTGCAAGTGCTTCAGGAACTCCTTCTTACTGTCAGAGTCTGAGGGGAGGCGGGTTATTCATCGAGACAGCCAGGGACTTGCTGTAAGTACCCAGAATGTTTCATATTGTACTGTACTGTTTTTTCCATACTTACCCCTAACATGGCCATGTGGAGAGGATGGAGGGTGAAAGACTGACGAAGAGAGTGTATGTGAGTGAGGTGGAGGGGGGAAGAGGGAGGGGGAGGCCGAGGATGAGATGGAGGGATGGGGTGGAGAGGTATATGAGAGAGGGGGGTGTGAGTTGGGAGCAGGGCAGTGAAATGGCGGGGGACAGGGCGACTTGGAGGCGATTTGTTTGTGGCCACCCCAAACGGGATTGAGGCGTCTGGCAATAGATAGATAGATAGACCTCTAACACCTCATTTCATTCTTTTATGTCCCTTATTTGTGTGAAGAGTGTCTTAGGTGCTATGCATGTGCAGTAGAGAGGTGTTTTCCTGAGTTAGGCTAGGTTAGGGTCCATAACTACCAGTCCAGGAGCCAGGGACTTGTAAGCACCCAGTATGTTTAATATTATATAAACCTACCTCAAAAACCTCATTTTATGGTTCTTTTGCATTTATTTCAGTTTTTTATGTCCCTTATTGGTGTGATTTGGGTCTTAAATAGGTGCTATGCATGTCCAGAGGGAGTTGTATAGGTGTTTTTCTGAGTTAGGGTCCATAAGTACAAGTCCAGAAGGCTGGGGCCCAATATCCAGACGGGATCACTATCTGGACGTGCCGTTGGCTCTAGTACATCGGATATTGGAGGGACTGCTGTGTATGTGTATATATATATATATATATATATATATATATATATATATATACATATATAATGCAGTAAAATATCACCGAGGGCAACCCAACACCCCCAGAAGGAGCCCACAGATGAGCATATACAGTGCCCCTGGACTTGAGCGACAGGGACATAAGTTCGCCCGGGCTGTGCACCTCTATGACCCGTAGCTCACCTGCCGCCACCATAGCAGGAATACGAGACTACCTTCCGGGCGAGCCGATCACCAACAACCACGGGGTGGAGCAGTTACTCCAGATCCAGTCAGCACCCCTGAGACGGCCGGTAGCTGCTCAACCCTCCTACTGGAGATGGCCCGCAGCCGCTCTGGAGGTAACAAGGAGATGGCTGGTAGCCGCTACTGCCTTCGTCAAGAGATGGCCAGAAGCCACTCTGAAGGTGCCCCTAACGAGACGGCCAGTAGCCACTCAACCCTCCTACAGGAGACAGCAAGCAGCAGCTCTGTAGGTAACAAGGAGATGGCCGGTAGCCGCCCTGAAGGTGCCCTGAACAAGATGGCCGGTAGCTGCTCGACCCACCTACAGGAGACGGCCTGCAGCCACTCCAGAGGTAACAAGGAGACGACCAGTAGCCTCTCCCGCCTTCGTCAGGGGATGGCCAGTAGCTGCTCTGAAGGTGCCCCTCAAGAGATGGCCTGTAGCCACTCGAACCTCCTACAGGAGTCGGCCTGTAGTCGCTTCGGAGGTAACAAGGAGACAGCCGGTAGCCGCTCCCGCCTTCGTTAGGAGACAGCCGGTAGCCGCTCCGAAGGTGCCCCTGAGTCAGCCTGTAGCCACTCCTTTTCCCAGGCCACGGCCAATAGCCGAGCCTTGGTGACAGCCGGTAGCCGCACCCCTAGAAGGCCACGGCCAGTAGCCGGGCCCTACGGTAGGAGACGGCCAGTAGCCACTCCTCCGTCAGGTGCTGACTCCTGCCCACCGACCTACGACCCAGAGGGAGCCCCCAGCCTGGAGTACTGGAGTGGCCCCGTGACTACCACCAGGCTCTTCTCCCTGCAGCCGGTTCCTGAGAGGACTCGCCTGACGGACCCCGACGTAGGCCGACACTGCAGCCCCCTCCTGATGGCGTCCCTGACCGTGGGGTACCGCAGCCCTTAGGACCTCCCAACCACCCCCAGGGCCCCCGGGCGGGACCTCCCTACACCCAACGCTGGAGATCTTCGTCCTCCATCAGGCGCCTGAGCGAGAAGTTCAGGCAGCTACTCGGCCCCAGCCCTGAGGGCCAGACTCCCACCCCAAGCCCTGAAAGTGCAGGACCCTTCGCCACCAGTGGCCCCAGACGAGAGAGGACATCCCTACACGTGATCCTGTGGCCCTTGAATACAGAGGCCCCTGGCAGAACTCAGCCCCGTCGGTAGTGAGGCTGAGTCACCTCCGCCGCCCTTGTACCTGACCACCACCATGCCCAGACCCGAAAGTGAGTGATAGTGAAAGCACAGTGTCCATGACGTAGTGAAGGGCAAAACAGTGAGTTAACAGAATAGGAGAAGTCAGTGAGAAAAGCATCAGTAATAATATAAGAGTGGTGGAATAAGCAAGGTAACAGTAAAACAGTGAACACAGCAAAGAAGTGAAATACGGGTCTATCTCAGTGAACACACTACCAGATGGTGACACCACCTCACATTAAGATCATACAGAGGCCCCAGTGCAAAAGTAACAATTAACGACCCAACCAACAAACCCGTTAGCCTACCTGCAGTGAAATAGTGCCACCACTATTATCGAACATTATTAAATTCACTTTTATGGTGTTTAATATGATGTATTTTAAAACTGTTATGCTGGATGTTTTTAGACAGACTTCTCATTCTAAAGACACCAGCGACTGAACGGGGTCCTCCTTCTAGACCGGAAATAGAACACTTACAAAGGAACAGGGCGTACAAACTCAGTAGGACACCTTAACACATCTATTGTCTTAGTTCAACTTCCTTACAATATACATTGAAATGGTACACTGAATGTGGATGAAGCATAGTGACAGGTGTCACCCCAAAGTGGGTGTCTCCAGATTCTTTAAACTAACTGTACAAATGACATACCAGAATGTACAAAGAAGGATACACAAACAACCTTTGTATTTGCAATTAAAAATTTAATTCCGAACATCAGATTTAAACCCCATTTAAACTTACACAATTCCCTAATGGAACACATTAAGCTATATACGAAAGCATACAGTATATATCGGTATATATATATATAAACCTCTCCCTACAACAGGGACTTAGCAAAACACACACATACACAAACACACACACACACACACACACACACACACACACACAAACACTCACACACAAACACACACACACAAACACACAAGACTAGAGGGAAACCAATTAGGATAACACACCCAAATACCATACTTATTACTGTCCCACTTCAAAGCAACACCGCAGTCCCCCACACAATAACCCCCCTGGGACCTGAAACAGACTAACGGTGTATGAACTCTTACACCTCGCAGGGTATCAGCTACCTTTAAACTACCAGAGTCTCGGACTCTGATACAGCCAAACCTAGACACAATAACATAGCATATTAATACCAGAAAATATGTAAATAACCAAAAGGAATGTGCTACCTGAGCTCCACAACAACTGCTGCCCTTCCACCGCCTCCACTGCACACTGTCACTCGCACTGAATTACTCGACTGCTTTATAATCTCAGCACTTAACTGGGGATCCCCTTAGCCAATGTAAATCCCGTCATACACCCAAGGTTCACCATAACACTAGCACCAGTAACGAGGCAGCAGGAGGCGCGGCACAGTCCGGGCAACAGCTGGTATGGAACTGCCAGGCCACTCTTCTCTCTCTCCTCAGCTCGGTAACTGGTTACCAAAATAGATTTGTATACATACGAGATACACCAAATCATTAACTAATGGTTCATACTTTTGCTTGCATTAAACAATTCCAAATACACACAACTCATTAAACTAACGAAAACCATTTGACAATATGAACAGAACAATTACTAAAGACTTATTAATCATTATCAGCTATTCTTCAAATATCTGAACCATCCAGCCAAATTTGAAACAGGTACTCGACTCGTCTTCATAAAGCATACCGCCATAAATGAACCCTGGAAATATATATATGAAATAGTATCGAATTTATTAGACTACTCAAGGAGAGAAAAAAAGAAATCAAAACAAAACCAGCGGAAAAGTTGCTGACAATACCTCCCCATTTAAGAAGAAAATCTATTTTCTTATTACATTCTGCTCAAGTAATCAGCTCCTACATTTTCACTACCCTTAATGACCTTCATATTCAACGTGTATGGCTGCAGAAATAAGGCCCATCTCATCAACCTCCCATTAAGGTTCTTAGCGGATTGCAAGTACACAAGTGGCTTATGATCAGTTTCCAAATTAAACGGGTGCCCATACAAGTATGCCTCAAACTTTTTTACACCCCACACTAGAGCAAGACATTCTTTATCTATAACCGAGTAGTTTCTCTCCCTGGGTAACAGTTTTCTACTTGCATACGCGACAGGTTTCTTCACTCCATCTTGCTCCTGCAGTAGCACAGCACCCAGTCCTTGGTCAGAGGCATCTGTTCGTAGAGTAAAGGGCCGATTCACATCTGGCAGCAACAACACAGGATCTCTGGAGATACGCAACTTCAATGTTTGAAATGCATTATTTTCCCTATCAGTCCATTCCAACACATTTGGTTTCTGTTTCCTAGTTAGTTCAGTGAGGGGAGCAGCAATGGTTGAGTAGTGGGGAATAAACCTTCTGTAATATCCACTAAGTCCAAGAAAAGACCAGAGTTCCTTCTTTGTCCTAGGTGTGGGAGCTTCATTGATACTGGTTACTTTGTCCTTCATTGGTTGAAGCCTGTCACCCCCCACAACGTGGCCCAGATATTCCAAGCTGGCCATGCCCACATGGCATTTGGAGGGACGAGCTGTAATTCCTGCCTCTTTCAGCTTCCGTAACACCTCACCCAAAATGACCAAGTGTTCCTCCCACGTCTGTGTGTGGATTAATATGTCGTCCAAAAAGTGCTGTACTCCCGCCATACCTTGAAACACCTTCCTCATTAGCCGGTTAAAACTAGCTGGAGCGTTGACTAATCCGAAGGGGAGAACTTTGAACTGGAATAATCCTTTATCTGTTTGGAATGCAGTGTAGGGTTTACTGTCCTCTTCTAGTGGGATCTGCCAGTATCCCTTACTCAAATCAATCTTCGTGAAAAACTTGCTTCCATTCAATACTCCAAAAATGTAATCTGGGTCAGCCATTGGTTCACAATCAAAAACAGTTAAGGCATTCAATTTCCTAAAGTCCAGACATATGCGGTTGGACGAATCTTTCTTTTTGACTACCACCATTGGTGTTGAAAAAGGTGAGTTAGAAGGCTCAATGATATCCCATTTTTTCATCAGTTCTATCTCCTCATTTATGGATTCTCTTCAAGCATATGGAATGGTATAGGGTCGAGATCGCACTATCTGTGGTTGGGTTAGCTCTATCTTATGCTCAAGCAAAGCTGTCAAGCCAGGTTTACTGGACAATACTGGACTAAATCTTTGCAGAAGTTCTCTTACTTGGGTTTGCTGCTCCGTAGATAGATATGGGTTGATGTGTACATCGGTGTAGGACTCCTTACCCTGTACCCCGGGCAGAACCAAATCTTCACTCCCGTAGTCTTCCTCATCTTCAATTACAGCCCCAACATCATCTGTTCCTGAATTACCATTCTGCCTGGTGAAATAATACTTGAGCATATTGGCATGAAACACTTTAAATTTCCCATTAATTTCTATTTCGTAATCCATTTGACCTTTCCTACGTTGGATGGTGTATGGACCTTTCCACTGTAGAAGCAATTTATTATTTGCAGTTGGGAGCAAAACCAATACTTTGTCCCCAATAGAAAACTTTCTCTCTTTGGCATTCCTGTCAAAATAACGTTTATACTTAGTTTTTGACTTTTTCAGCTGTTCCTTTGCTAGTCTACACGTCTCCTCCAATCTTTCTCTCAGGTTAAAAACGTATTGGTAGCTAGTAAGCACTTCTCCTTCCTGTTTTTCCTTGTCCCATAACTCCCTCAAAATACTAAGGGGGCCCCTGACTGTCCGCCCATACAAAAGTTCAAAAGGGAAAACCCTAGGCTAGCCTGGGGAGCCTCCCTGTAGGCAAAAAGAACAGCGGGAAGGTACCTATCCCATAACTTTGGCTGCTCAGCACAGGTTTTTTCAACATATGCTTAAGTGTTCCGTTATACCTCTCAACCAGTCCATTTGCCTGTGCATGATAGGGAGTAGTGGGAAGATGACGAATGGAAAGCAACCTCCTTACCTCTCCCATCATATCAGAAGTGAATTGAGAGCCTCTGTCAGAAACAATTTCTTCTGGTACACCCACCCTTGAAAATATCTCCAGCAGAGCCTCTGCCACGGTCTCTGTGTCCACCTTACTCAATGCCACTGCTTCAGGATATCGAGTGGCATAATCCACCAGGGTCAAAATGTAGCGCTTACCGGACTCACTTCTGGGTTCAATGGGCCCCACCAAATCCACTGCCACTCTCTGAAAGGGTGTATCAATCAAGGGAACCTCACCTAATGGTACTTTACCCACCTTCCCTTTGGGAACTGTACGTTGGCAAATGTCACAGGATAAACAAAATCTTTTAACATCAGCCCCCATTCCAGGCCAAGCAAACTCCTGTTCTATCTTTCCCAACGTTTTATCACTTCCCAAATGTCCTCCAAAAGGCGATTCATGGGCAATACTCATCACCAACTCTCTAAATTTCGTAGGTAAAACCAATTGTTTTATATCCTTCCCTTGAACACACTTTGTTCTAAATAACAAACCCTTTTCCACAGAGAAACTAGCTTTCTTAACGGTTTGAAACCCAGAATGGTTATCTTGTGCATATTTGAGCCAACAGCGTAATTGTTCGTCATCCTGCTGGGCCTCCTTCATGTCTTGTGCATCCAGTTGTAAGTTGTCCACAACTTTTAACTTCTTTGTGGTAAGAGTTTTCTGGGATGCTGCCCTGGTTGCAACGGCATGGCTTTCTAGTAGACTTTCTAATTTTGTAGCACCTGCAATATTCCCAATTATTAATTCATAAACTGGATCATCCATGCAAACTGCCTCCACTTGTCCCGTGTAGTATGGAGTTTGAACTTCAAATTTTGCCAGCGGATGCTGTTCCACCTGTCCATTGACGAGTCTCACCTTCCTTTGCTGTCCCGTGAAGCACTCCGTCGGTACTAGTCCTTTCTTTACTACTACCGTACTGCATCCCGTGTCGCGCAGTACATCCACCGCATGGCCACACACAAACCCTTTGGACACTGGCATCCTCGCTAAAGCACTCACTACGTCTACTGTCTGTCCACACAGTTGATTCCTGGAAGTCTCGTCCTCACTGCCTGGGTTAGAATCAGTCTCTGTACAGAGATTCACTTGTGGTCGACTCCTGTAACCTGTACTCGCATTGCATTGTCGTGCCTGATGACCTGGTTTACCACATTTGAAACACAATCCTTTCTCTACAAATAATGTCCTCTTATTACTTTGTTCCTCACTGTGTTGCACTGCAGCATCGGGTTTCTTTACCCCTGAAGAGGAGCAGCATGGTGTACGGGCATTCTGTAATAATCCACCATGAGCTCTGACAAAACCTTCTGCAAGATTTATCATCTCCTTCAGGTTCTGTGGTGTTCGTTCTCGTAGATATACCTGCAAGTTTTTTCCACAACAATCAAGAAATTGTTCTGCTACAATTAATTCACACACCCCTTCGAATGATTTATCTGTATTAGATAACTCTATCCACCTGCTTAACAAATTTTGCAGCCTAGTTATAAATTGTGATACTTTCTCAAAACTTTGTGGTTTTGCCGTACGAAATCTCTTCCGAAATCCTACTTCCGTGCACTCAAATCGGTCCATAAGAGCAGTCTTAACACACCCATAATGCACAGCTTCCTCCACACTGAGTCTTGAATACACCTCCAGTGCAAGGCCCTTTAGATAGGAACTGAGTAACACTGCCCACCTATCCTCTGGCCATCCCACAGCCCTAGCAAAAATTTCAAATCGTCGTATATATGAATCCATGTCGTCCGTTTTCTCGTCAAAAGGCGGCAGTGAAGGACCTTTAACTTGCATCTGTACCAACGACGGCTCTAACACTTCCGCCACCCCCTCCTGAGTTGACTGAGTAACCATCTGACCCCTAGTCTGAGCAAGTCGCTCTTCCAAGTCCAATCGCTCTTTTAATTGTCTTAGCCTCTCTTGCTCCATTTCTAATTGGTCCTTGTCCTCCTGTCGTCGTTCTGCCCTTTCTGCTCTCCTATTCTGTTCAACGTAACTTCTTTCAGCTTCAATAAATTTTCTCAGCTCTTCTCCTTCGTATCCCAACTCTTTTCCTAAACTGACCAAAGTCCCAAGGTCGGACATTTTGAGGTTAATACTGTCAGCACTCAAACCCCACAAATCCTCTTTGTAAATTCTGGTATCCTGGCAGGAGGTCGCCATATGTCACCCCAAAGTGGGTGTCTCCAGATTCTTTAAACTAACTGTACAAATGACATACCAGAATGTACAAAGAAGGATACACAAACAACCTTTGTATTTGCAATTAAAAATTTAATTCCGAACATCAGATTTAAACCCCATTTAAACTTACACAATTCCCTAATGGAACACATTAAGCTATATACGAAAGCATACAGTATATATCGGTATATATATATATAAACCTCTCCCTACAACAGGGACTTAGCAAAACACACACATACACAAACACACACACACACACACACACACACACACACACACACACACACAAACACTCACACACAAACACACACACACAAACACACAAGACTAGAGGGAAACCAATTAGGATAACACACCCAAATACCATACTTATTACTGTCCCACTTCAAAGCAACACCGCAGTCCCCCACACAATAACCCCCCTGGGACCTGAAACAGACTAACGGTGTATGAACTCTTACACCTCGCAGGGTATCAGCTACCTTTAAACTACCAGAGTCTCGGACTCTGATACAGCCAAACCTAGACACAATAACATAGCATATTAATACCAGAAAATATGTAAATAACCAAAAGGAATGTGCTACCTGAGCTCCACAACAACTGCTGCCCTTCCACCGCCTCCACTGCACACTGTCACTCGCACTGAATTACTCGACTGCTTTATAATCTCAGCACTTAACTGGGGATCCCCTTAGCCAATGTAAATCCCGTCATACACCCAAGGTTCACCATAACACTAGCACCAGTAACGAGGCAGCAGGAGGCGCGGCACAGTCCGGGCAACAGCTGGTATGGAACTGCCAGGCCACTCTTCCTTCTCTCTCTCCTCAGCTCGGTAACTGGTTACCAAAATAGATTTGTATACATACGAGATACACCAAATCATTAACTAATGGTTCATACTTTTGCTTGCATTAAACAATTCCAAATACACACAACTCATTAAACTAACGAAAACCATTTGACAATATGAACAGAACAATTACTAAAGACTTATTAATCATTATCAGCTATTCTTCAAATATCTGAACCATCCAGCCAAATTTGAAACAGGTACTCGACTCGTCTTCATAAAGCATACCGCCATAAATGAACCCTGGAAATATATATATGAAATAGTATCGAGTTTATTAGACTACTCAAGGAGAGAAAAAAAGAAATCAAAACAAAACCAGCGGAAAAGTTGCTGACAACAGGTTAATATTGGTATATCACATGGGCACTGTGCTTACACCTGAGTTAATACACAAGAGAATATCACATAGATGTGGTGACACTGTTCATACACTCAGTCTCTTTGGACTCTACGTGGTATATTGGTCTCTTGGCCACACACTAGTATATTACTCCGGTTCTAGGGCGCTTAGATATTCACACAGCACTCTGGATAAACTGGAGTAGAGACCTTTATGGGTGGTGTTTCTGTCTCACTGTCTCTGTATCACATACAGTCACTGTCACTATTAAGTCTTTAGCATGACACTGGGGTCTGGAGGCGTTGTCACTGGGCTGCTGAGGTCTGGGCTTAACTGAGGTGGTGCCCAGGGGTTGAAGGAAGCCCTGCTGGGGAGCCCTCCTGCAGAAGGCACAGAACAGCTCTCAGGGGCATCACGGGCCGGGCGCGTGTCTGTTCTGGGGTGCAGGGAGGCCCTTTTCTGCTCGGGCCTTGACCTGGTGAGAGGCCCTTGGGACTGTGGCCAAACGGCATCAGGAGTCAGGCCTGCCGCTTCTTGCTCCTGGAGGAGGGCTGACAGTGAGTGAGGCCAGAGTGGTCCTGCCCTGGGGTCCATAGGCTAGCCCTGGGAGGATTGGGACTGCAGTCACCGCTGGGTGGGGGCACCGTCAGGGGTTGGCTGCGGCACCCCACCCGCAGGGCGTCCGTCAGGATCCGGCGTAGTCAAGGGGCAGACTGAAGGGTGTGAACCCCGCCTTCGGTGACAGGACCTCACCACCACTCCTGGAATGGCAGCACCTCCAGGGAACCACACCTGGAGGAAGAGACGGAAGGGCGTCCCGTGCAGCTGAGGGATTGAGAGTGGGCTGCACAAGGGACCTTCTCCTCTGGGAGAACCCTCAGGACTGTGGACAAAGGGCATATGGTGGCCGTCCGTTCCCCGACGCGTACAGTGGCCGCTGTCGCGGTTCCAGAGCCCCTTGGGAGAGTAGCAGAAGAATGTACAGTGGCTGTTCCTTCCCCAGCGCGTACAGTGGCCGTCACCATGAGTCTGTCTGCCCAACAGGAAGTAGCTGAGGGACGTACAGTGGCCGTTCCCTCCCCGGTACGTACAGTGGCCATTACCGCGGGGCTACTCCCGTAGGAGGCGGAGAAGGTGGATGAGGGACATATAGTGGCCATTCCCTCCCCAACGCATATAGAGGCAGTCGTCATGGCTCCACTCCCACCTTTGCCTGTCGGTGTGCATACAGTGGCCGCCACACCGAGGCGGGCTCCAGATGTGGCTGCAGCAGGACATACAGGGGCCATTCCTTCCCCGATGCGTACAGTGGCCGTTCCCTCCCCGGTATATACAGCGGCCGTAACCGCGGCGCTGCCTGGGACTGTATCTGGAGCAGTCCCACCCTCATCCTGATGAGGGCTGGTCCGGCTGAGTAGTTTTGCATTCCTGCAATGTCGTGGTTAGGCAGGTTGAGGGGAAGAGGAGCACAAGGTCTAGGCGCACCTGAGCCCATCTCGCTCTGGGCCGGTATCGTGTCTACCTGGCCCACTGTGGTGTCTTCATGGGGTGGGGGTGGGGCTGCGGCTCCATGGTGGGGTGGGGGGTCTGGCGGCGGGAGGGTGCATTTCAAAAACTGTCGCCGATACCTTGGTGTATTTACTGAAAACTTACCCATTACAATAAATCTTCATCAGTACCTTAATTTTGTAAGGTACTGAGGTATACTTTGGTGAATATTTATCACATTATTTTGTATCAGACTAATTAGGGCACACCATGAAAATCACATAATATTATAATAATATAATCATATCCTTCGTTACAAAAATAATGTTAGAAGAAATAGCCTTTGTAATGCTAGGTGAAAAAGGCCCAACTCCTTGGTCCTAAAGCACCTAACGTGTAGCGGGGTCCTCTTTCGAGACCGGAGCTTAGTGCAATGAAAGAAAGGCAGGACACAAAAACTTCAGGCAATAACCTTTTACACGTATATTACCACAGTCAGACACAGGACAAAAAAAGCAGATATTACAACACAATAAGTTACACTGAAATAAAACCTTAACTGGGATATTGGTATCTCGCAGGATACTGACTTAACCAATACGGTTGTCAATACAGAAAGTCTAGTGAACAGGTGTACAGGGAACTCGGGCACGTGTGGGAGCGCGGGAAGAGGGAGTTCACACGGGGGGGTGGGGGGAGGAGGGGAAGGACTCGTGACGAGCCGGAACAGAGTTATGGTAATATTGGGAAAGGGTAAGTATTACTAATTCACTCTTAGTATCACCTGATAGCAAAGGGGTTTTGACATTTGATTCTATCTCTCGTTTACGTTACGTTAGCTACGGGGAAGGGCTTTGGTAGGAAGCGAGGGAGTGGAGGAACACTAGATATTCACTGTGTTTATGGTAATATAAAGGGGAGGAAATTACTCTCACTTCTCTATTGTTTTCTAGTAACATGGGACATAGGTATATTTTCACTACAGAGATTTCCTCAGGGGAAGAGTTCTTACTGGTTTCTTATAAGGGTGTTACTTATGAGTCGGATTCCTCAGAACTCACTCACTGTACTCGTTCTTACTCATTCGCCCGTGATTTCACTCACCCTGACATTTGACATACATTAAGTCACTATATCACTGTAACCTGTTTTCTAGGGGAACGTCACACTTAACATAATTTCCTTCACTAGTCCTGGGGCAATACCACACTTGACATAATGCACTCGTGTCGTGGGGGGGGGGGGAGACAAGCCGGCGTCTATTCTGCCGGACTTGGGGCACCACCAAGGATGTGCCGAGAGGGCACGGGACGGCTCGTAGGGGCGTCTTCTCACATCCAGGGCTGCACGTGGCACAAGGGCCCGTAGTCTCCGGGCTAGGGTTAGGGGTGTGGCCCTCAGGGCTGGGGCCAAACAGGTCCAGAAGTCTCTGGCTCCGGTTTCGGCCAGAGGTGGAGGTCTTTCGCCATCTCGTGGGCGTGGAGAGGTTGCGCCCGGAGGTCCTGGGGAGGGCCCAGAGAGACTGAGGGCTGCGGTCCCCAGAATCAAGGGGCGCCATCAGGTGGGGGTTGCAGCACCGTCCTGCACTAGGGCCCGACAGATGAATCTTCTCCAGGGCCAGGCGTAGAGACCGGAGGCCAGGGGAAGCCGTTAGGCCTCGCGGGGTCTCTCGGGTGCGGAGGAGCCGGGCGCCTGTCTCACGCAGGGGCAATGTCGACACCTTCTGGCCGTGGGACCCGGCAATAGACCGTGGCTGTGTGGGGGAGTCAGCACACCTCTGGTCACCTCTCAGGCGACAGTTGGCCTGTCTCTTCTGCAGGAGGAGAGGAGCGGCAATTGGCCGTCTCAGGGACAGTGCCTTTGGAGCGACAATTGGCTGTCTCCTTCGGCAGGAGGGAAGAGCGGCAATTGGCCGTCTCAGGGGCAGCGCCTTCAGAGCAGCAATAGGCCGTCTCCTTCGGCAGGAGGGGGGAGCGGCAATTGGCCGTCTCGGGGGCAGCACCTCCAGAGTGGCAATAGACCGTCTCCTTCGGCAGGAGGGGGGAGCAGCAATAGGCCGTCTCCTTCGGCAGGAGAGGGGAGCGGCAATAGGCCATCTCGGGCAGCGCCTTCAGAGCGGTAATAGGCCGTCTCCTTCCACAGGAGGGGTGAGCGGCAATAGGCTGTGTCAGGGGCAGCGCTTCCAGAGCGGCATTAGGCCATCTCCTGGGGCAGAAGAGATGAGTGGCAATAGGCCGTCTCGGAGAAAACACCTTCAGTGCAACGCTTGGCCGACTGACGAAGGCGGGAGCGGCAATTGGCCATCTCCAGAGGGGCGCTGTCAGGAACTGAGATATCAGTTCCACCCCAGTCTGATCTGGCAGTCCCACTCCCCGAAGGTAGTGTCCTCCTTCTGCTATGGTGGCAGTGCGACGGTTGGGTGTTATAAGGGCGCACGGCCCAGGCTGGCTTATGCCATTGTCGTATTGGGTCCCCTAGTGTGGGTGTGGCTACTCCGTGGGGTCCGGGTAGGGGTGTCGGTGTGTTTCTGGGGGCACTGCGCTGTTCCTCTCTCACTGCGGCTCTGGGGGCACTACACTGTTTCTCTCTCACCGTGTTTCTGGGGGCACTACGCTGTTCTTCTCTCACCTCATTTCCGGGGGCACTGACATGCAAGCCACACATTTCAGCCTTTGTGTCACTCTAGAAAATCAGTCTGATTGGCAGCAGAATGCAGTCCATAAAACTTAAACAGATAACTCTTAGAAATGAGTTTCCTCTTGCAGATGATAACTCACCAAGACAATAAAAGTATTTTCAGTGATCACCATTACATTAACCCTTGAGATCACTCATCTGTCAAATTGTGCAACAGCTGTGCATGATTAGCTATGCATGCTACAAAATTTACTGCCATGGTAGCTTTCAACCCAAAATTATCGTACAAACCGTACGATAATAGAAAATGGTTTACATCGTACCAAAGGCAATATCATCGTACATATACGATAATTATCGTACATGTGGCAACACTGGTCTAAGTTCCGGTCTAGAAAGAGAACCCAGCTGCACACTAGGCGTTAGAGGGACTGGAATCCGACCCTAAAACATCTAGCATTACAATATATTAGGCGGAGGGCAGTACGCCTAGCACTCCAGCAAAATCCCTCGCCTGGCTCCCAAATTTCCTGTGCGAGGGATTTTGCTGAGTGCTAAGCGTACCGCCCTCCGCCTGTCGGTTCATAGTCGAGAAGTTCATATCCAACAAACATTGAACTATTGGCACCATAATGACCCAATACTTATTTTCCTGTACATCAAGTATTCCCTCGATACTTCCAAATTCTACTATCAGTAATGGGCCAATGTAAATCTATTGTCTGTTTGCACCCCGGTCCATTAACAGTGAAATACCTGCCGCCGCCAGACCGGCCACCCCACCACCCCCCACCCCACCATCAAACTGCCACCTCACCACCACCCCAGGAGGATACCAGGGACAGCCGGGTCACCGGGAGGTCAACCCGGGGCAAGAAGGACATCGATGCCCCCGTCCTGAGTCTCTCTAATCCTCAACCGCCTCGATGGAAACTACGCCGGCGGAAGACATGACCCTGCCGGCGGGACAGCACTCACCAGGTAAGAGGTGAGACTGATCCAGAGTCAGTCCCAAGCAACACTGCGGTATTGCCTCAGTGCGTACCGGGGAGGGTTCGGCCACTGTACGCCCCTCAGTTGTACCCTTGTAGCGATGCCACATTGGCCACTGAACGTGTGGGGGAAGGTTCGGCCACTGTATGCCCTTCAGCTACAGCCACCTCTGAAGAAGGCCTCGAAGTGTCAGCTACTGAGCGCACACCGACTGGCAGAAAGAGCAGCGGAGTGTCAGCTATTGAGTGCACTCCGACTGGCAGAGAGAGCAGCGGAGTGTCAGCTATTGAGCGCACTCTGACTGGCAGGGAGAAGAGGAGTGGAACCGTGATATCGGCCACTGTACGTGTCGGGGAGGGTTCGGCCACTGTACGCCCCTCATCCACTACCTCTTTCTACTACGGGAGTAACACCACCACATCGACCACTGTACATGTGGGGGAAGGATCGGCCACTGTACGTCCTTCTGTTACTTTCCGTGGGGCAGGCAGAACCGCGGTATCGGCCACTGTACGTGCCGTGGAGGGCGTAGCCATTGTGCGCCCCTCATCTGCCTCTTCCTCCTTCGGGAACAGCACCACCACATCGACCACTGTGCGTATGGGGGAAGGATTGGCCACTGTATGTCCTTCAGCTGTAGGCCCTGGAGATCACGGAACCGCCACATTGGCCACTGTACATGTGGGGGAAGGATCAGCCACTGTACGTCCTTTGTCTGTGATCTCTGAGGTCTTCCCGCAGAAGGAGGTCCCTTGCGCGGCCGGCCTTTCACCTCTCGGCTGCGTGGGACGCCCCTCTCTTACTCCCTCCAAGTGTGGTTCCCCTGAGGTACTATCGGAGTGGTGGCACAGCCCTGTGTCGGCCCTGCCCTACCCCTGGTTGGTCCCGGTCTCTGACGGACGCCGGAAAGATGAGGTGCCGCAGTCTGCCCCTGATGGTGCCCTTCACTAAAGGCGACCACAGCACCCAGGCTCCCAGACTGGGCCGGCAGGCCCCAGAGTCCGGCCACTTGAGTTCTACTCCCCCAAGACTCTCTGCCCGGAAGAAGAGGCGACAGTCCCGCCTCCTGCAGCTGTTTGGCCCCAGTCTAGAGGGCCACCCTTTAGGTCGAGACCCCGAGTCCAGAGGGCCTCCCTGCACCCCATCGATGAGGCTCCACCATGAGGGCCTCTCAGGTCGAGGCCCCCAAACGGGAGAGCCTCCCTGCACCCCCCTGACAAAGGAACCCCGGGCAGGGACACCCCTACGGGCAGTCCACTGTCTCCTGCAGGTGGGCTCCTCAGTAGAGTCCCCTCCCACGCCCGGGCGCCACTTGTGTTAAGCCCCAGGAAACAAGGGCTAGTAGTGACTTAAGTGTATCTCCTGTGACAGAGAAAAACTACGGAGATGGGAGTGAACAGTGACAGTGAAAGAGTGAGGCCAGAATAATATTAGTAACACAGGGAATTAAAATACCCAAGCAGAACGAGAAAGACCAGTGAACTCCAACATAGAACCTGAGCACAGAGAAAAGCCAAAAGACAGTGAACAGTGTCCCCGCAACTAAGTAACTTCCTCGAGTGTCGCTGCTCGTGCTCTAATCCATTATAGTAATACTCGCTCTCTCGACCCTTGGCCCACTCCTCCCATAGAGCATCAGGTCGAGATTATTAAATACACATTTTGCCTATAGACAATACGGGTATATTGAACTTACAATCCACCAGCGAGATATAATTACAGAACTCTACCCTCTGCCTGTGCTGTGTGTGCTATATGTTATTGTGAAGTTAACTCTGTAACCCTGTCCCTATCATGTAACTTTTTTATTGTATTGTCAGAGTGTATTGAAATAAGCTAATAGATGTGTTAAGGTATACTGCCTAGTTTTTATGCCCTGTTCCTTTGTGAGTGTTTTATTTCCGGTCCGGAAAGAGGACCCCGCTCAGTCGCGAGCGTTTTTGGTGCGAGAAGTTGAACCAAAAACACCTCGCATAACACTTGTGGCCAGCGGTGGTTCTGGATCCGAATAAAGCACGGAGGAACACAAAAGGGAAAACCTGCACAATGGCGGCCAAACCTCACATCCAATTACCGAAGTTCAATCCTGAATGATATGACATAGATGTTTACCTAGATATGGTAAAACCCCTCCTAGACATTGGGTTTGACACAGACAGAGAAAAAATAGCTGTCACACTACCCAACCAGGGCAAAATAATTGCTACTATAGCCACGAAAATCGTCCCCGAATTGACATGGGACCAATTTTCGCATATTGTCAAGCAGGCTGTCACGCCTTCACTGGGCAGAGTTGTCACCCTCTCACAACTCGACGCCCTCACCTACGACGGCTGCCTTGATGACATGTTCGTCCAGGCTAGGCGCCTCGTCAGCGCCGCCCATCCCGAGGCTACCACTGCAACACGGGATCAACACACTTTTAACACCCTGTTAAGGATCCTCCCGAGCTCAATACAGGAACACTTCACTATTTACGATCCCTCAGGCGACATGGATCGTGATCTGCAACTCGTCCGACGGCTCCTCGCCGCCCGTCCTATGCCACAACCTATTCATGCGGTGAGCAAATTCCCAACCACCAAACCACAACCACCCAAGGCTAGGACACCACCCATTCAGCCCACCCAACCCACCATGGAGCCATCCATTACTGTCCCCAGGGCTCACCCACAGAGAAAACGTCCCAACCCCAGGGAAAATTCCAACCTCATATCTATTAACCGCTGGGAATTTATGGCCTGCAGTTGTACCTACCCCCTGCATGACATCAGGGAACAACTTAAGGTGAACCGACACACGACCTTCAATCAGGGACGCAGGAAGGTCTCATCCCTGGAGGACGACGCTCCACCCATCATCTGCCCTGAATCTGGCGACGAGCAGCCCGACGAGGACGACAACCCACAGCCGATGGATTTTTAGGTCCGCCCCTGCACCTCCCCACGGTGGCGGGGGCCACTTCACACAAGTACAGACCCCTAGTCTACAACAAAATATGCCTGAACGAGGTCAAGGCTAGATTACTTGTGGACACGGTAGCTGCCAGGTCATGCCTGTATTCGCACTTCTACTCCCGCCACAGCTCCGCCTTCGGCGCCCTTCTCCCCACCTCAGCCAATCTCGTAGATGCAGGGGACGGCCCCCTGCCTATCCATGGGGAAACTTGGGCCCTGCGGACCGAAACACACCAGAAAGCATCCATCACTCATCCCTTCATCATCTTCAACTCTGTCCGTCATGCATACGATGGCTACCTGGGGCTGGACCTCCTCCAAAAACTACACATCACCATCAACAGCCACCAGCGCCAACTCCACTTCAGTCCAGCCCCCACGCCCCCAGTGAAACAAAAAAAACAACCACCCAACATCACCACTCATCAACACAACACATACAACCCCCCCCCCTGACAGTCATCCTCCCCAACCCATCTGCACCTGCAACTCCACTCCATGGCCACCTCACACCCCACCCCTTCAATCACCACCCCTCTCCTCCACCCAACCACCTCAACCTCACTCTCCAACTTTCCCTGCCGCTATTGCCTCCGCTATCACTATTCCACCCCATCACGAGGCTTGGCTAGAACTAAACAGACCTTCCGGTACCTCCGTCCTCTTTTCTCCCGCCCACCCACTGGACCCCTATCATCATGTTCAATGTCCCCGACTTTCCTCCCCCCCCACATCTGAGCTGTCCGTATCGCTAACCTCGCTGCCACACCCCTTACCCTACCTCGAGGACTAATCGTTGGCGATATGGAAGAAGCCGAGCCTTGCACAACACCGACCTCCACCCACCCCACTCTACCTCCTATCCCTTCACATCTAACTACCTCCCAGACCAACAGCCTCCAACGATTACTCATGGACTTCCAAGACCTCTTCTCATCTGGCCCTGTAGACATCGGCCACACGACGTACCTCAGTCCTGAAATTCAAACAACTGGACTGCCCATTCGCCAACCATCACGCCGCAAAAACCCTAAGCAACGGGCAGAGGAAGACCGGCAGGTCCAGGATATGCTTGATGCCTGGGTCATCTCCAACTCAAATAGCCCCTGGTCCTCTCTCGTCGTACTGGTCAGAAAGAAAGACAGAACAATGCGGTTCTGTGTGGATTACCGCAAATTGAACGATGTCACCACCAAGGATGCCACGCCCCTCCCAAGAATCGATGATTCCCTTGACTCCCTGCATGGCTCAACCTGGTTCTCCACGCTAGACCTAGTCAGGTTACTGGCAAGTCCCTGTCCATCCAGGGTACAAACAGAAAACCACTTTCTCCACATCAAATGGAAAGCATTATGAGTTTAACGTCCTTCCCTTTGGACTCTGCAATGCCCCAGCTACATTCTCCCGCCTCATGGAGTCTGTACTAGGCGGCCTAACCTGGGAAATCTGCCTGGCGTATCTTGACGTCATTGTTTTCAGTCGCACCTGGGCCGACCACCTAGACCATCTCAAACAAGGTTTCCTACCTATACGCCAAGCTGGACTAAAACTCAAACCCTCCAAATACGTCCTAGCCGAGCGATCTGTCTCCTTCCTAGGACACGTGATCGGAGCTGAGAGCATCTCTCCTGACCCTGAAAAATTACGCACAATAGCAGACATCCCCCTACCAAAAAACGTTCACGAAACCCGTGCCTTCTTAGGCCTGACTTCATATTATAGGCATTTCGTAAAAGGCTTCGCCAATATCGCAAAGCCGCTCCATGACCTGACAAAGAAAGGCAAACCATTCACATGGACTGAGGAAAGGAAAGCCGCATTTAACAACCTCAAGTCAAAACTCATCTCAGCTCCCATCGTTGCCTTTCCAGACTACAACCTCCCTTTTCGTCTGTACATCGACGTCTCCCTCACTGCCATGGGGGCTGTTCTTGAGCAAGTGCAGGACGGGCGCGAACACATCATCGCCTGTGCCAGCCGCACCTTGAATCGCATCTCCCATTCATCCCCATACTGGCCACAGGGAAACAGCGTTTGCGAGAGGAGTCATAGATCCCTTCTAAATCAAGTGAGGACAAGAATCATACAAACTGGAAATGACGACTGGCCGGCGCACGTCAAAATCATGCAATGGGGCCTGAACACGTGCCCCAGAGAGGACGGCATCACCCCCCACGAGCGAGTTTTCAGGGAATCCCCCCTCCTCCTACCCCTCCGCCACCACCTACAACCTCCCACCACGGACCCCCTACACCACCTCAAACGACACCTCCAGCACCTCCAGGCTCAACAAGACCTGCACCCCGACACTAACCTCACAAACCCCTACAAGCCGGGAGATTCGGTCGTCGTAGCACGCCTCCCTACCCCCACCAAGACCTCCCCCCGTTTTGACGGGCCCTTCACCATCATCAAAGTCCCTAACCCCTATCAAGTCACAATTAACCATGGGGGTCAATCACGCACCTACAGGAACAGGCATGTGCGTTCCTTCCCACCCTCCAACAATGACCCGACACTCACCCGCGCGCCAAACACACCACCCGCCACACACCTGCCACCACGTCCTCTTCTGAGAATTACCCCCCAGACTCCTACTCCTACTCTTGCTCCCCACCCCCCTCCACCTCACCAACGGTTACGCCACCGCCCCCCACCCCAGCCCCCGACGCACCACCCACTTCCCCCAGTCCCGATCCCCCATCACCGCCCATTCTACATCCCTCTCCCACACCCACACCTCCATGCCCATCTCCTACACCACCCATGGCACCCTCCACCCCGCCTGATCAGCACATTTCCCAACCACCACCACCGCATCCTACCACCAACTCCCCTCACCCTACCCTGCGCACTACACCCGTCACCACACCACCGTCCAGCCCACCACGTGTGCCCACACCTCCACTCACTCACACCACCCCTGCCCACCCCTTACCCACCGACAATTCTCATTACACATGACGCACCACACCCCTGCCCACACCCGCCACCACCCAAAATCACATCCCAACACCACCACCTTTCCAACCACCCTCACCACCACAATTACCAGATCAGGACGCCTGTCCTGCCTACCACCTAGATACATCCCAATGCCCACATCTCCACCCCACCATGCTCCCCACTCCCCACCACGTGCTAACCTCCCCCCAAACACCGCACCCATCACCCTACCCCTCCACCAGGCAAGATGGAAACTCCCCAAATCCCAATTCCCCAAAGGTAAATGCTCCTCCCACCCAGCCATCCCCCATATAAACCCCAAGATCTCCACACTCGCCAGCATACAGCTTCTATCCTTCCACCAAACACCACCACCCGAAATGAAGATCGAAAGGGTAACATGGTGCTCTCCCGACCACCCCAGCATCAGGATACGGGCAACGCACCAGCTTCTCTGGCTCCTACGGCACACCACCAGGCCATCATCCCTACACCTCACCCTCAGCCCCCACCAGGAACCGAACCTCATCACCCACCATTGGAACAGCCTCCTCAACCACCTCACACCAGACCTCTACTACCACAACATACCACCTCCAGTCACGAGGCCGTAACTTCTCCACTGCGGAAGGTGGTGAAATACCTGCCACTGCCAGAATGGCCAACCCATCACCCCCCACCCCACCACCAAACCGCCGCCTCACCACCACCCCAGGAGGACACCACTGAGGGCCGGGTCACCAGGAGGTCAACCCGGGGCAAGAAGGACATCGATGCCCCCTTGTCCTGAGTCCCTCTAACCCTCAACCGCCTCGACTGAAACTATGCCGGCGGAAGACACGACCCTGCAGGCGGGACAGCACTCACCAGGTAAGAGGTGGGACTGATCCAGAGTCAGTCCCAAGCAACACCGTGGTATTGCCTCAGTGCGTACCGGGGAGGGTTCGGCCACTCTACACCCCTCAGTTGTACCCTTGTAGTGCCGCCACATCGGTCACTGTACATGTGGGGGAAGGTTCGGCCACTGTATGCCCTTCAGCTACAGCCACCTCTGGAGAAGACCTCGGAGTGTCAGCTATTGAGTGGACACCGACTGGCAGAAAGAGCAGTGGAGTGTCAGCTATTGAGCGAACTCCGACTGGCAGGGAGGACTGGAACCGTGATATCGGCCACTGTACGTGTCGGGGAGGATTCGGCCACTGTACGCCCCTCATCCACTACCTCTTCCTACTACGGGAGTAACACCGCCACATCGGCCACTGTACGTGTGGGGGAAGGATCGGCCACTGTACGTCCTTCTGTTACTTTCCGTGGGGCAAGCAGAACCGCGGTATCGGCCACTGTACGTGCCGTGGAGGGTGTAGCCATTGTGCGCCCCTCATCTGCCTCTTCCTCCTTCGGGAGCAGCACCACCACATCGGCCACTGTACGTGTGGGGGAAGGATCGGCCACTGTACGTCCTTCAACTGTAGGCCCTGGAGATCACAGAACCGCCATATTGGCCACTGTACATGTGGGGGAAGGATCGGCCACTGTACGTCCTTCGTCTGTGATCTCTGAGGTCTTCCCGGAGAAGGAGGTCCCTTGTGCGGCCGGCCTTTCACCTCTCGGCTGCGTGGGACGCCCCTCTCTTACTCCCTCCAAGTGTGGTTCCCCCGAGGTACTACCGGAGTGGTGGCGTGGCCCTGTCGGCCCTGCCGCCTACCCCTGGTCGGTCCCGGTCTCTGATGGATGCCGGAAAGAAGAGGTGCCGCAGTGTGCCCCTGATGGTGCCCTTCACTAAAGGTGACCGCAGCACCCAGGCTCACAGACTGGGCCAGCAGGCCCCAGAGTCCGGCCACTTGAGTTCTACTCTCCCAAGACTCTCTGCCCGGAAGAAGAGGCAACAGGCCCCCCTCCTGCAGCTGTTCGGCCCCAGTCTAGAGGGCCGCCCTTCAGGTCGAGGCCCCGAGTCCAGAGGGCCTCCCTGCACCCCACCGATGAGGCTCCACCACGAGGGCCTCTCAGGTTGAGGCCCCCAAACGGGAGAGCCTCCCTGCACCCCCCTGATGAAGGAATCCCGGGCAGGGACGCCCCTATGGGCAGTCCACTGTCTCCTGCAGGAGGGCTCCCCAGTAGAGCCCCCTCCCACGCCTGGGCGCCACTTGTGTTAAGCCCCAGGAAATAACGGCTAGTAGTGACTTAAGTGTATCTCCTGTGACAGAGAAAATCTACGGAGACAGGAGTGAACAATGACAGTGAAAATGAGGCCAGAATAATATTAGTAACACAGTGAATTAAAATATCCAGGCAGAACGAGAAAGACCAGTGAACTCCAACATAGAACCTGAGCACAGAGAAAAGCCAAAAGACAGTTAACAGTGTTCCCGCGATAAAGTAACTTCCTCGAGTGTCGCTGCTCGTGCTATAATCCATTATAGTAATACTTGCTCTCTCGACCCTCGGCCCACTCCACCCATAGTGCATCAGGTCGAGATTATTAAATACACATTTTGCCTATAGACACAATACGGGTATACTGAACATACAATCCACCAGCGAGATATAATTACAGAACTCTACCCGCTGCCTGTGGTGTGTGCTATATATTTGTAATGCTAGGTGAAATTAGGCTCGACTTCTCGTTCCTATTTCACCTAACGTGGAGCGGGGTCCTCTTTCAAGACTGGAGCTTAGTGCAATAAAGAGAGGCAGGACACAAAAAACTCTAGGCAACAACCTTTACATGTATATTACCATAGTCAGACACAGGACAAATCAGCAGATATTACAGCACAATATACAGCAATATAAAACCTCATCTAGGATATGTGTATCTCGCAGGATACTTGCTTCTCTGATAGTAATGACAACACAAACAATCCTAGTGTATCAGGAGTGCAGTAAATATAGGCGCGCGCGGGGGCGCGGGAGGGGGGTTGAGTCTCACTAGGAGATAGGGGAGGTGCGGGGAGTGACTTGTGACAGCTAGGGGAAAGTTATGGTAATACTGGAGGGCGGCAGATATTTGCCGTGAAGTTTATATGGTTTCCACTAGCCAAAAGACTTTGGTAATTGATTCTATTCTTGATTTACACCTACTTGAGATATGGGAGTGAGAGAGGGAGGTAAACAAGATTTATGGGTAGCGTGGGGGAGGGAGAGAATACCATTAATACTTCCTTTCACACTTCCTTCACAGTAATGGGGGTATGTCTTTATAGGGGAATCTCACGGCGGCACAGGCTTATTAACTGTATAACAGGGATGTCACTCACACGTATAGTTAATCAGATCTTGTTCCACACTCTCGTCCTTTAACTTCTCACTGTGATCTTATTCACCCCGATATTCACTATATGAAATCACTGCACAATACTTACATTAGGGGAAATCACACTTAACCTAAATCACTCGTGCTACAGTATCACACGTATTCATCAGGGGGATAGGCAGGAACGTGTCGGCGATCCTGCCGGGCTAGGGGCACCGCCAATGTGAGGCGTGCCGAGAGGGCCCGGGATAACTTGTAAGGGCGTCCTCTCGCGTCCTGGGCTTCCCGTGGCTTCTGGGCTTGGCTTAGGTGTGTGGCCCTCGGGACTGGGGCCTATTAACTCCAGGAACCTCTGTGATAAATCCCGGCGTCGTGGGGGCGTAGAGAGATCACGCCCGGGTGTCCTGGGGAGAACCGAGAGAGACTGTGGGCTGCGATCTCCAGCGTCTAGGGGCGCCGACAGGGGAGGGCTGCGGCAGTGACTTCCACTGGGGTCCGTCAGGTGCGTCTGCTCTAGAGCCAGGCATAGGGAACGGAGACCAGGGGAGGCTGTGAGGCCTGTCTGGGTCACTCTGGGACAGGAAGCCTGGGCTCTAGTCTCGTGCCATGGGGACGTCTCTCCACTCACCTCTCTCTGCACACCCTCGGAGCAACAGTAGATCGTCTCACGAGGAAGGGAGCGACAATAGGCCGTCTCTACCGGAGCACTTTCGGAGTGACCATAGATCGTCTCTACCGGAGCACTTTCGGAGCGACCATAGATCGTCTCACGAGGATGGGAGCGACCATAGATCGTCTCTACTGGAGCACTTTCTGAGCGACCATAGATCGTCTCTACTGGAGCACTTTCGGAGCGACCATAGATTGTCTCTACTGGAGCACTTTCGGAGCGAACATAGATCGTCTCACGAGGATGGGAGCGACCATAGATCGTCTCTACCGGAACACTTTCGGAGCGACCATAGATCGTCTCACGAGGATGGGAGCGACCATAGATCGTCTCTACCAGAGCACTTTCGGAGCGACCATAGAGCGTCTCACGAGGATGGGAGCGACCATAGATCGTCTCTACCGGAGCACTTTCGGAGCGACCATAGATTGTCTCACAAGGATGGGAGCGACCATAGATCGTCTCTACCGGAGCACTTTCGGAGCAACCATAAATCGTCTCACGAGGATGGGAGCGACCATAGATCATCTCTACCGGAACACTTTGGGAGCGACCATAGATCGTCTCTACCGGAACACTTCGGGAGCGACCATAGATCGTCTCTACCGGAACACTTTGGGAGCGACCATAGATCGTCTCTACCGGAACACTTCGGGAGCGACCATAGATCGTCTCTACCGGAACACTTTGGGAGCGACCATAGATCGTCTCTACCGGAACACTTCGGGAGCGACCATAGATCGTCTCTACCGGAACACTTTGGGAGCGACCATAGATCGTCTCTACCGGAACACTTTGGGAGCGACCATAGATCGTCTCTACCGGAACACTTTGGGAGCTGTCACGAATCAATTCGCGACATTTCCTTTTTGTGAGAAGCCACGAACTATTAGTGGAAAACTCACTGTGTATCGCTCAGTTAACCGTTTCTCTCTCCATTCCGGGGTATACTTTTCAAATAATTCGTCACCGTTTTCAAAAAGTGACCGATTTAATGCACGTCACTAAGTGCGCTACTGAGCGATACAATTATTTCTTTATCGTTTGCCTCTGCTTCCCTCAACCGTTAGCCACGCCTTGCGTCCTGCCCATTCAATGTATTTGAATTCAGTCTTGTGTTTGCTGTGGCGGAGAAAGGTTCTGTGCTCAGAAGTGGAGAGGTCAGCTAGCACCCCAAGCTCCACTAGACAGTTAATCCAGTCCTCCCACCTTAGTGGTGATACATAGCATTCATCGACTGGTATTTCTTTTGTGTATTTTGTAGTTTTAAGAGCTTAGTTAAGGTGTTTTTCCTAGGCGTAAGTATTTAGCTTCTGTGTGAGTGAGCGAGTGCGTCTCATTGATTTGATTTGAAATGTAATGTTAAATTTATTTTTGTAATTAATAAATTTAACAGTTCTATTTCTTGAGCTTAATGTAGAGTAAATCTTGTTTCATTTCTCCATAATTAAGCTTATTTCCCATATAGCTCCTAGCTTGCATAAACGTTTTACTATTCATAACTGGTACTTAGACCAGTCTTGTATTAACTTAAAATCCGTTGTGCCAGGAGTTAATGCATCAGCAAGAACCTGATGTTATTATTATTAGTATTAGTTATTTATTGTCAGGGGTGATGTAACTTTCTCCAGAGGCTAACAGTACAGTAATTCAGCAATTGTGAGTAATTAGTCTCTGCTGTGTACTGTTGAGGAAGTTTATAAATTCTCGTTCTCAGAGAATCGTGCTAAGCCAACGTAAAGTAATCGTTGCTTGATGTAGCAAGACAACCATTGTCTCTGCTCTTCAATATTATTGAATATTATTATCAAATTAAATAATATTTAAACCATATATTTTAAAATTACCGTGATATTATAAAAACCCCGTGACAATTGGCGACCTCATTCCAGGATATTAACTCCTAGCTCTAAAGCTATTCACGAGATAGTGCTCACTCATTCATATTTAGGTATTTATCATTAAAGTTTATAGGCACAAGCTTACTGGTGTTTACCCTTAATTTAGCAAGTGAATTTTGCTTTATCAATCCATAGAGTACTTAACTCTAGTTTATTCTTGGTAACGCCAGACGATTTTATTCGCTCCTGGGAAGTCGCCGTACCATTCTGTTTATTATTGAGTCTTCCCAGTCATTTACATTTTTGATTTATTCTTTGCCAGTTAACTAGATAAGACTGGTCACCACTAGCTTGTGTCTGTACTCTTTACTTTTGTTTATTAGTATTCGTCGCTAAGCAGTCAGTACTCAATTTCGGTTTCTTAGTAAATTGAGCTAGCATCATGGCAGCCAGTGCTTATGTACAGGAAGCCAAAGATATTGGTCTCACAGACCCAGAGAAAATACAGAGTTACGTTCTCTCACGGTTCAATTACGAGCAAGAACGTGAGAAAGATGCTCGTGAAGAGCGTAGGATTCAGCGCGAGTACGAGCGAGAGCAGCGCGAATGCGAGCGAGAACAGCGCGAATACGAGCGAGAACAGCGTGAGGAACGTGAAAGAGAGCGTGCTTATGAACAAGAGCAGCGTGAGAAAGAGCGCGAATACGAGCAAAAACAACGCGAGCTCGAGTTAGAAAAAGAGCGAGAACAGCGCGAATACGAGCGTGAACAACGCGAGCGAGAACGAGAACATGAACGTGCCGAACGTGAGGCACGAGAAAAACATGAACTTGAAATGATGAAGCTCAAGCGAGATTCCTTGGCTTCAGACACGTCTGGTGCAGTTGGTCAAAGCTCCACGAGCGTTCTCCCTGCACATGTCCTGGCGACCCCACGCATCAAGCTTCCTTCATACAAGGAAAGCGAGCGAATCGAGCCGTACATAGCTCGTTTTGAGGACATGGCAGACATGTATCAGCTGGATGAGGCAGCTAAGCGGATCCAATTTCTTAGTTTATTTGAGGGCCCTGCCCTCGATATTCTCCACAGAATTCGTGGAGACAATCTCACATATGAGATGATGAAAGCTGCACTCATTAAGGCGTATGGTCTCACAGTAGACGACGCCAAAGTTCAGTTCATGCGAGCTCGTCTCCAAGACAAGGAGACAGCTGTTCAGTTCCTTGATCGTCTCACAGCTTACTTAAATGAGTGGATGGAGAAAGATGAAACTCCTTCCACGCGTGAGGGGATAATTGACCTTATGCTGCGTACACAGCTAGAGAGGTCGTGGCCTGCTGAGCTCATAGCACAGCTTAAGATCTGCCAGGTGAAAGATGCCAGCCAAATGGCAGAGAAGGCTGACGCATTCTTTACTGCATACGGGTATCAAGCTCGTAAGCAAAACACCTGGAGCAGAAAAGATACTGCCAAGTCTGGGAAGCCGTCTCAGACTGAATCCCAGCACCAAGGCCGTTCTCAGAATAATGGCCAAGGTCCAAAACCGCAGTGGAAGGACCAGGGGCAAAACAGAAACCTGAGTGGAAGAGGTACAACAAGTACCCTAACCAGCAGCAGTATCAGCCACGCAACCGACCGACGGGACAAAGTTTTTCACCACCAACTCAAAAGAGGCAGGAAGCGAATGCAGCCTTCATTCCTCAGCAGCAATCTGGTGGTCACGTCCCTACCAGTGTGGGTACTTCCCCACAGTTCACTAGTCCCACAGTGACAGTGAACCCCCCTCCACAGATGGCCAATGTTCCATCTTCTCAAGTATATAACCCTCAAGGCACAATGTTTGCCACATCAATTCAGCAGCCTCATGAGTGGCTAGCTGCTTCCTCCACAGGCCCTCCCACAGGTGACAGTACCTTCCTTGTTCAGCCAGGGTTTGTGGGAGGCATTCCTGTGAAGGTCCTGAGAGATAATGGTTCCTCAGGTTGCTCTGTCAAGCAGAGTCTAGTTCGGCCTGAGCAGTATACAGGTCGACAGATCCTTGCAAATCTTATTGATGGATCAGTGAGATTGTTCCCTGAGGCATGTATCCAGGTGGCATCTCCATTTTATACTGGTATGACACTTGCAGTTGTCATGCCAGAGCCTCTATTTGACTTGATAGTAGGCAATATTCAAGGAGCCAAGGATAGTTGCTCCGATGATGGCGCCACTCAGACTTCGGCTGCTGCGGTAACACGAGCCATGACTGAGGCTCCAGACTGTGTCACCCCAGTGATCATTGAATCGCCGCAAGATCTGATGTGTAGTCAACTTGTTGTACAAGAACAACATTCTGACCTGACACTTGCTGCCGTGCGGAACAAACAAAAGGGTCGAGTGATAAAGTATTCACGGGGAGGTCGAGCCAAGTTCCTTCGTAAACAAGGACGGCTCTACCGTGAGTCACGAACACCCGAGGGCGAGGTTCGACTGCAGTTTGTCGTTCCCGCCAAGTACCGCCTAGCAGTGTTACAATGGGGTCATTGTTCAGCCTCAGGAGGTCACTTGGGCAAAAGGAAGACCCAGGGCCGTATCCGAGCTGACTTTTTCTGGCCAGGGATGGGACGGGACATAGACAGTTTTGTCCGTTCCTGCAGTGTGTGCCAAAGTATCACCACTGATCAGGGACATGTCCTTCCTGTGCCGTTCATAACCACACCTGTAATCTCTGAGTCAGTTGAGAGACAGGGTAGTGGTGAAGTGGGTGCAGACCTGATGTCTCGCCCATTGGCCCCACAGGACACAGTATGTCCAGGGCCTGTACATGCATATTATGTACCTTAAGTTAAGGGGGAAGTTGAGAGGCGACTTGAGGCTATGGAAGACCCAAGTTTGCATAAGGATTCTCAGCTTCCCGGTACTAATATATGTACCGTAAGTTAAGGGGGAAGTTGAGAGGCGACTTGAGGCTATGGAAGACCCAAGTTTGCATAAGGATTCTCAGCTTTCCGGTACTAATAGAAGTACTGTAGGTTAAGGGGGAAGTTCGAGAGAGAACTCCGCAGAGGCGACTTGAGGCTATGGAAGACCCAAGTTTGCACAAGGATTCTCAGCTTCCCAATACTAATATAGTATTGTAGGTTAAGGGGGAAGTTCGAGAGAGAACTCCGCAGAGGCGACTTGAGGCTATGGAAGACCCAAGTTTGCACAAGGATTCTCAGCTTCCCAATACTAATATAAGTATCGTAGGTTAAGGGGGAAGTTCGAGAGAGAACTCCGCAGAGGCGACTTGAGGCTATGGAAGACCCAAGTTTGCACAAGGATTCTCAGCTTCCCAATACTAATATAAGTATTGTAGGTTAAGGGGGAAGTTCGAGAGAGAACTCTGCAGAGGCGACTTGAGGCTATGGAAGACCCAAGTTTGCACAAGGATTCTCAGCTCCCGATACTAATATAAGTACTGTAGGTTAAGGGGGAAGTGAGAACTCTGCAGAGGCGACTTGAGGCTATGGAAGACCCAAGTTTGCACAAGGATTCTCAGCTCCCCGATATTAATATAAGTACTGTACTGTAGGTTGAGGCACAGGTTGAGGACCCGTGTGCGGTTCGAGGCTATGGAAGACCCGAGGTTGCACAGGGATTCTCAACTTGCCGGCCATAATCGTGTGCTAAAATTAATGGCGACCTCGAGTGTACTTTTCATAGCATGTACTGACTGCTAGCCAGAGAGAGTAATTGTAACATAATAAGAATTTTGTCTCATTGACACTTTTGATGCTCCACCTCAATTGGTTTTGCAGGTTCAGCAATGGGTGTAGCAGTTTTGCTGTGCGGGCCAGCTGATCGTCTGCCGCACGCTGCCGCCTCTTCTCCTCTGCCTTCGTCGTCGCCATATTATTTACTGTGTCATTTTACACGTAGGTACAGTTACACTACAACTGTCACACCTACACCGTGTATTACATACATCACGCTACACAACAATTAGTTGTCAGCGTAAATGTAGCGAATTTTCGCTCAGTTTGACCTGAGTACAGGATTTTCACCGTCGTCACGGAGTTTTTCCCTCAAGCTTGCTTCTATTAACGTAAATACGAGGTTTTTTCGCTCACTGACGACTGCGACTTTCTCCTGTAGCAGGATAGCACACACACCACAGTGTGAATCTTGTGTGACTGAGTTAGGATTTATATGTATGTATATTGAAATCTTTCTTCTGAAGGAAGAAAGATTTAATTTTCATGGGGCGTAATGTCACGAATCAATTCGCGACATTTCCTTTTTGTGAGAAGCCACGAACTATTAGTGGAAAACTCACTGTGTATCGCTCAGTTAACCGTTTCTCTCCATTCCGGGGTATACTTTTCAAATAATTCGTCACCGTTTTCAAAAAGTGACCGATTTAATGCACGTCACTAAGTGCGCTACTGAGCGATACAATTATTTCTTTATCGTTTGCCTCTGCTTCCCTCAACCGTTAGCCACGCCTTGCGTCCTGCCCATTCAATGTATTTGAATTCAGTCTTGTGTTTGCTGTGGCGGAGAAAGGTTCTGTGCTCAGAAGTGGAGAGGTCAGCTAGCACCCCAAGCTCCACTAGACAGTTAATCCAGTCCTCCCACCTTAGTGGTGATACATAGCATTCATCGACTGGTATTTCTTTTGTGTATTTTGTAGTTTTAAGAGCTTAGTTAAGGTGTTTTTCCTAGGCGTAAGTATTTAGCTTCTGTGTGAGTGAGCGAGTGCGTCTCATTGATTTGATTTGAAATGTAATGTTAAATTTATTTTTGTAATTAATAAATTTAACAGTTCTATTTCTTGAGCTTAATGTAGAGTAAATCTTGTTTCATTTCTCCATAATTAAGCTTATTTCCCATATAGCTCCTAGCTTGCATAAACGTTTTACTATTCATAACTGGTACTTAGACCAGTCTTGTATTAACTTAAAATCCGTTGTGCCAGGAGTTAATGCATCAGCAAGAACCTGATGTTATTATTATTAGTATTAGTTATTTATTGTCAGGGGTGATGTAACTTTCTCCAGAGGCTAACAGTACAGTAATTCAGCAATTGTGAGTAATTAGTCTCTGCTGTGTACTGTTGAGGAAGTTTATAAATTCTCGTTCTCAGAGAATCGTGCTAAGCCAACGTAAAGTAATCGTTGCTTGATGTAGCAAGACAACCATTGTCTCTGCTCTTCAATATTATTGAATATTATTATCAAATTAAATAATATTTAAACCATATATTTTAAAATTACCGTGATATTATAAAAACCCCGTGACAGGAGCGACCATAGATCGTCTCTACCGGAACACTTTGGGAGCGACCATAGATCATCTCTACCGGAACACTTTGGGAGCGACCATAGATCGTCTCTACCGGAACACTTTGGGAGCGACCATAGATCGTCTCTACCAGAGGGGCGCCGTCTGGAGTGTTTTTTTCTAACTCCACCCCTAGCTGGCTCAACAATTCCACTCCACGAAGGTAGTGTCCTTCTCCTACGGTGGCGGCGGTGTGGTGGCTGCATAACACAGGGGCACAAGGCCCGGGCTGACATATGTCGCTGTTGCCGGGAGTGGTGGTGACTGGTGGCGGCTACCCCGTGGGGTCCGTGTGGGGATGTCGGCGCATCTTCGGACATACTAAGCTGTGTTTGGCTTGCCCTGTCGTCGGGGGTACTATGGTATTCTTCGGGGGCACTGTTCTTCAAGCCACGCATTTTACCACTTTCCCCCTGTAAAAAGTCACGTCCTCGTGGCTGGAGGTGGAACGCTTGTGTGTTGGAGGTGGCGTAGACGGGCTGGAGGTGTTGCAGCGTAGTTTGCCAGGCGACAGTGTAGGGGTTCTCTTCTTGTGATGGGTCGCAGGTGAGGAAGAGTGTGGAGGTGACAGTGGTAGACTGGAGGAGGTTTAGCAGGTGGTGTGGCCCGCGGAGTCTGTGGTTCCTGCCAAGGGTAGGTGCTCATACAGCTCGCTTCACTCTCATCTTGCTTGGTGTGGCTGTTGGTGTGGTTGGAGGCTGAATGCTGGATACTGTGGGTAAAGGCCGGGTTTTGTGCTGTGGTAATGCGACGTTGAGTCTCTGGGGAGTACAGGTAGAAGGGATTTGGGCCTGATGTAGCTTGACAGTGTGAAGTCGTGGAGAGGTGGGTGGTGTAACGGTGTGTGAGTATCCGGTGGGCGGGCGTGAGAGGCAGCCCGAGTGGGTGGTGGTGGTCTTGAGGGTCGGGGTGGGGGGAGAAGGGGGCGTCTGGGATGGGCGGGTTGTTTTGCGTGTTGTGGGCGCGGTGGGGCGCGGTGTTGGCGGAGTGGGTATACGGATGGTGGGTGGGGGATGGGGGGTGGTAGTGGGTTGTGGTGAGGGTGTGGTGGTGTGGGCGGAAGATGTGGGAGTGGGCGTTGAGGGGGAGGCCATGGAAGGAAGGGGTGAGGGTGAGGGAGGGGTGGCAGGGGAGGTGTCAGGTGAGGTGCTGGGGGTGGTGGTGGCTGGGGAGGTGGAGATGGTAGGGGGGGCAGAGTGGGAGGGTGAGGAGGAAACATAGCACTCATATGTGACTGTAGAGGGTGGTGTGGGAGCCGGAGGGGGTTGGAGGTGTCGGGCCGGAGCGGGGGAGGTGGGCGTGCGGAAAGGCCGCACGTGACGGTTGCGGAGGATACAGGGAGTGCCGTGATAGTCTACGACTACTTGGTATGGGTTGGGGACTTTGGTGATTGTGTGGGGCCCCTTGAAACGGGGGGCGAGCTTGTGGGGAGTGGGAAGTTGGGTGACGACGACTGTGTCACCCGGGTTGAAAGGGTTGGAGGCTGTGTCGGGTCCAAGGTCTAGGTTCTTTTGTAGGTGGTATATCCGCCCTTTTAGCAGGTGTAGCAGGTCTGTAGTGGGAGTGGAAGCGGGCAGTTGCAGGTGATGGCGTAGGGGTAGTAGGAGGGGGGTTTCACCAAAGATTCTTTCGTGGGGGGAAACCCCGTCTTCTCGGGGGCACGAATTCATGCCCCATTGGACAATTTTTACATGTGCCGGCCAATCGTCGTCTTTTGTAGCCTTGATTCTGGTGCATAGCTGATTGATAAGGGTACGATGGCTACGTTCACATACCGCGTTCCCTTGTGGCCAGTATGGTGAGGAGTGGGAGATCTTGTACCCGAAAATCCTGACTAGTTCTTCCCAGACTTTTCCAGAGAACTCAGGGGCATTATCGGAATGGATGGCTTGGGGAATGCCAAAGTAAGGGAACACGTGTCGGAGCAGGGCATCGGCGACAGCGACGGCATGATGTTCCTTAGCTGGGCAGGCTACTACGAATTTGGAGTACGTGTCTACAAAAGTGATCACGTATTTATATCCAGATTTAGGGGGAAGAGGGCCTACTACGTCGATCGCCAGGAGTTGCCAGGGCTTGTGGGTGGTGATATGGCCAGATGGCCTGGTGGTCCGGGTGATATCTTTCCCAAGCGCGCAGGCGCGGCAAGGATAATTTCCTTGGCGAGGGTGGAGTGATTTGAGGCCCAGTAAATATCACTGAACACCTGTAGTAATTTTTTGGTGCCCAAGTGGATGCCGTTGTGAGCATGTAGGTGGCGCAGGGTGTCACGTGCCGCATCGGGGGTCAAGAGGATGTGTCTGAACGGGGTTAGAAGGTGGTCGCCCTGTCGGGACAGCTTGGGGAATAGGTGAGCAGGGATCCAGGGGGGCCGTTCCTTGTGGTGCCAGAGTTGTAGTAGGTCGGGGTCCGGTTGAACCGCGTGGATGGGGAGGCGGGAGGGGGCATCTGCATTGGTGTGGAGCTTTCCGGGTCTGTATGAAATCTCGTACTGAAACTCCTCTAGGGTGTCAAGCCACCGGATGAGTTGGGCGTTATGGGAGTCTGATTGGCGCAACCACTGGAGTGATTGGTGGTCGGTGATTATCGCAACTTGGGTCCCGGAAAGATAAGCCCTAAAATATTGGAGGGCCCAGATTATGCCGAGACATTCTCGCTTGGTGGCGGCATAATTTTTTCCGGCTGGGTTCAGAGTGCGACTGGCGCAGGCCATGATGTGTTCCCAGCCGGCCTGTACCTGGGCTAGGATGGCGCCTATCGCGGTAAGGGATACATCCGTGTAGAGGCGAAAAGGGAGGGCATAGTCGGGGAAGGCAACGATGGGGGCTGAGACAAGCTTGTCTTTTAGCTGTTGAAAAGCAGCTCGCCGATCCTCGGTCCAGAGGAAAGGTTCCCCTATTAGTGTCAAGTCGTGAAGAGGCTTAGCGATCTGCGCGAATCCCTTCTCGAAGCAACGGTAATAGGACGTGAGTCCCAGGAAGGCGTGGACGCCGTGGACATCCTGCAGCGGTGGTATGTCCGCTATGGCACGGAGCTTGTCAGGATCTGGGGAAATTCCTGCTTGGGAAATAGTATGTCCTAGGAGCAAGACAGTCTTAGTGGCCAGGACACATTTAGAAGGATGTAGCTTGAGGCCTGCCTGGCGAATTCTGGTGAAAACTCAATGGAGGCGCTGCAAGTGGTTGGCCCAGGTCTGGCTAAAAACAATGACGTCGTCAAGATAAGCTAAACATATTTCCCAAGTGAAGCCACTCAAGACAGATTCCATTAGTCTGGAGAAAGTGGCAGGGGCATTGCAGCGGCCGAATGGCAGAACATTAAATTCGTAATGTTTGCCATTACTGGTGGAAAAGGCTGTCTTGCCTTGATGGTCCGGGTGGACGGGGACCTGCCAGTATCCAGACTGGAGGTCGAGGGTAGAAAACCAAGACGGCCCGTAGAGGGAGTCTAGGGAATCGTCAATGCAGGGGAGGGGGGTGGCATCTTTAATAGTGACGTCGTTCACACAGCGGTAGTTGATGCAAAACCGCATCGTGCCGTCTTTCTTTTTTACTAGAACGATGGGGGAGGACCACGGGCTGGTGGAGGGGGAGATAACACCTGCCTCTTCCATTTCGCGCACCTGGCGGTCCTCCTCTTCTCTCTGTCGGGGGTTCTTGCGTCGGGAAGGTTGTCGTATAGGTGGCCCTGTCGTATGGATTTCGTGCGACAGGTACGTAGTATGCCCTATATCTGCTGGTCCTGTCACAAACAAATCCTGGAAATCCAGGAGGCGGTGGCGTAAGGTGTCTGACTGCTGGTTGGAGAGATGGTCAAGGATGGGGGTTAGAGGGGTGGGGTGGTGGGAGGAGGATGGGGCACAGGGCTCGGCTTCCTCCATCTCTCCGATGATAAGCCCTTTGGGGAGGGTGAGAGGGGACGGGGCGAGATTGGCGACGTGGATGGCGGCGTGGTGGGGAGGGAGGAAGGTGGGGGACACAAGGCAGGCAGAAAGGGGTCCAGAGGGGAGGAGGGGGGAAAACAAAACAGATGGACCTGAGGGCCTGTTAAGGGGCACCCATGCGTCATGGTGGGAGGGAATGGTAATGGTGGCGGAGATGGTGGCAGGGAAAGAGGAGGCAGGAGTGGGGTGGAAAGGCACGGGAGGGGGAGGAGAGGGAGGTGGAAAAGGGGGGGAAAAGGGGGGCACTGGGGGGAGGAAGAGGGCGAATCCTCCGGCTGGGGCCGCGGCGTGCATGTGCAAACGGCTGGGGTGGAACGGGGTGGGGGGCGGAACTGGAGTTGTTGGTGGCGACAGTCGATCGTGGCTCCGAGTTTTTGGAGCAAGTCTAGCCCTAAAAACCCGTCATAACTCCGGCAGGAGGAATAAAAAATGATGAATGGATGTTGGGCGGACACCGGCTGATGGGTGTCGACCCGTAGGGCCCGAGTTTCCCCACGGATGGGCAGGGGGCCATCCCCCGCGTCCACAAGGTGAGTGGTAGTAGGGCGGAGTGGGCCAAACCGCGGGGTGGGGGGCGGAACTGGAGTTGTTGGTGGCGACAGTCGATCGTGGCTCCGAGTTTTTGGAGCAAGTCTAGCCCTAAAAACCCGTCATAACTCCGGCAGGAGGAATAAAAAATGATGAATGGATGTTGGGCGGACACCGGCTGATGGGTGTCGACCCGTAGGGCCCGAGTTTCCCCACGGATGGGCAGGGGGCCATCCCCCGCGTCCACAAGGTGAGTGGTAGTAGGGCGGAGTGGGCCAAACCGCGATTTGTAGCGGGAGAAATAGTGGCTGTAAAGACAGGACCTGGCCGCTCCCGTATCGACTAGTAGTCTGGCCTTCACGCTGTTTATTTTCATCTTGTGGTATACTGGGGGGCGATACTTAGGGGTGATGGCCCCCGCCACCGTGGGTTGGTGCGGGGGCGGGCCTAAAAATCCAGCTGGCTAGGGCTCTCGTTCTCCTGTTCCTGCTCTAGTTCTCTTGGTTGGGACTCGTCCACGGGTGTCAGCTCGTCCCCTGGGGCCTTGCCTTCTAAGGCGAACACTTTACGCGAACCCGGGGCTGTGATTCTGCAGCGAGCAGCTTTAAGCTGGCCCCGTATGTCATGAAGGGGGCAGTGGGAGTTGAAGGCTGTGAATTCCCACGGGTTGATAAGAATTAAGTTCGGGTTTTCTCGAGGGACGGGGCGCCGACGGGAGGGGTGTGCCCTGGGCGGGATAGGCGTCGGGGTCGGGCTGGTGTGAGGCAGAGGTGGATGCGGTGTGGCTGGGGGAGCCGGGGGTCAGGTGGGGAATTTCTTAACAACGTTAATTTTTTGTGGAGAAGGGCAGGCGGTCAGGAGGCACCGCATCAGCTGTATATCTCTATCCATGTCTCCTGTTGGATCATGGATAGTAAAGTGTTGTTTCACAACACTTGGGAGTACTCTGAGCAGAGTATTAAATGTATGATCCCGGGTTTCCTCATCTGCCTCCGGGTAGGCAGCAGCAACCAGGCGTCTAGCCTGTATCAGGGTATTATCTAAATCCCCGTTGAATGCAAAACTACAGTATCCAATTTGGATAGAGCCACTACTTTCCCTAATGATGGGGTGATGGCTTGTACAGCGAACTTTGTAAAGTTCTGCCAGGTGAGTTCTGGGACGATTTTCGGCGCTATGTTCGCCGCCGCTTTACCCAATAGTGGTAGTGTGACTGCAATTTTTTGTTGGTTATTTTCAAAGCCAATATCCAGTAAGGGTTTAATTATTGCCAGATATGTGTGTATATCATACTGGTCGGGGTCAAACTTGGGTAACTGAACGTGCGGTTTGGTTGCCATTTAGCCAAATATTTCCTGATTACCTCTCTCTTACACCCGGGCCTAGAACCACCGCTGGCCACCAGTGTAATGCTAGGTGAAATTAGGCTGGACTTCTCGTTCCTATTTCACCTAACGTGGAGCGGGGTCCACTCTCGAGACCGGAGCTTAGTGCAATAAAGAGAGGCAGGACACAAAAAACTCTAGGCAACAACTTTTACACGTATATTACCACAGTCAGACACAGGACAAATCAGCAGATATTACAGCACAATATATAGCAATATAAAGCCTTATCTAGGATATGTGTATCTCGCAGGATACTTGCTTCTCTGATAGTAATGACAACACAAACAATCCTAGTGTATCAGGAGTGCAGTAAATATAGATGCGGGCGGGAGCACGGGAGGGGGGTCGAGTCTCACTAGAAGATAGGGGAGGTGCGGGGAGTGACTTGTGACGGCTAGGGGAAAGTTATGGTAATATTGGAGGGCGGCAGATATTAGCCATGAAGTTTATATGGTTTCCACTAGCCAAAAGACATTGGTAATTGATTCTATTCTTGATTTACACTTACTTGAGATATGGGAGTGAGAAAGGGCGGTAAACAAGATTTATGGGAGCGACCATAGATCGTCTCACAAGGATGGGAGCGACCATGGATCGTCTCTACCGGAGCACTTTCGGAGCGACCATAGATCGTCTCACGAGGATGGGAGCGACCATGGATCGTCTCTACCGGAGCACTTTCGGAGCGACCATAGATCGTCTCACGAGGATGGGAGCGACCATAGATTGTCTCTACCAGAGCACTTTCGGAGCGACCATAGATCATCTCATGAGGATGGGAGCGACCATAGATTGCCTCTACCGGAACACTTTCAGAGCGACCATAGATTGTCTCACGAAGATGGGAGCGACCATAGATCGTCTCTACCGGAACACTTTCGGAGCAACCATAGATCGTCTCTACCGGAGCACTTTTGGAGCGACCATAGATCGTCTCTACCGGAGCACTTTCGGAGCGACCATAGATCGTCTCTGCCGGAGCACTTTCGGAGCGACCATAGATCGTCTCACGAGGATGGGAGCGACCATAGATCGTCTCTACCGGAGCAACCATAGATCGTCTCACGAGGATGGGAGCGACCATAGATCGTCTCTACCGGAGCACTTTCAGAGCGACCATAGATTGTCTCACGAGGATGGGAGTGACCACAGATCGTCTACCGGAACACTTTGGGAGTGACCATAGATCATCTCTACCGGAACACTTTGGGAGCGACCATAGATCGTCTCTACCAGAGGGGTGCCGTCTGGAGTGTTTTTTTCTAACTCCACCCCTAGCTGGCTCAACAATTCCACTCCGCGAACGTAGTGTCTTTCTCCTACGGTGGCGGCGGCGTGGTGGCTGCATAACACAGGGGCGCATGGCCCGGGCTGACATATGTCGCTGTTGCCAGGAGTGGTGGTCACTGGTGGCGGCTACCCCGTGGGGTCCGTGTGGGGGTGTCGGCGCATCTTCGGGCATACTAAGCTGTGTTTGGCTTGCCCTGTCGTCGGGGGTTCTATGGTATTCTTCGGGGGCACTGTTCTTCAAGCTACACATTTTAATGTTATTGTCAGGTTAACTCTGTAACCCTGCCCCTATCATATCTTTTAACTCTTTGTATTGTCACAGTGTACTAAAATATGCTAATAGATGTGTTAATGTATACTGCCTAGTTTTTATGCCCTGTTCCTTTGTGAGTGTTTTATTTCCAGTCTGGAAAGAGGACCCCGCTCAGTCGCGAGCGTTTTTGGTGCTAGAAGTCGAACCAAAAACACCTCGCATAACAATCGGCACTGTATCAGTGTGATTATGGGCCACTTATTGTCATCCATTATAGTTCCAATATCCGATAAAGATTTAAATTTTTTTACCTCTACTTTTCGTTGAGTTCACCCAGAGTTCATTAACGTGTCAAAATCATGGGTAAATTTTTACACCTGCACCAGCCAATATGGCGCGACATTCATCTGCTACTAAGCGAGAGCCTAACCTGAGCCGCTATATAACTACCCCTAAAAAATTTGTTCCCCCAACTCAAATTAGGCTTAAAAGGTAAGGCTTAGAATAGTTCAGAGAAGTAATATAAAAAAAATTGGCAACGTTGGTTACTTCTAAAGTTATACCAAATCATATAATGTTAAACCATGCCCTCCTTACATCCCGTATTGCTGTCAAGTGATGGATGTCTAAATTTCTTGCAGAAAGGGATTCGAACCTGCGTCCTCGCAACTCACACGCCAGCATGCTCCCCATTGCACCATCGAAACTCTTTAGTTATCACAGACTTTAATAAATTAACAGACCTAATTATATACATATAGATAGATAAACACGCTCCTCCCTGCTGTATATGTGGTTCTGGGAAGTGTAAATTAAATGCCACTGAAATGCGTGGCTTTGACAGTACTCCCAAGGAAACTCCCTGAGAATACTATAGTATCCCCGACGATAGGACGAACCAGGAACAACAGAGTTCGCCCACAAGTATGCCGACACCCCCACACAGACCCCACGGGGTAGTCGCCACCAGCCACCACCACTCCGGGCAACAACGACGCATGTCAGCCCGGGCTGTGCGCCCCTGTGACATACAGCCACCACGCCGCCGCCACCGTAGGTGAAAGACACTACCTTCGCGTGGCGGAATCACTGAGCTAGCTAGGGGTGGAGTCAGAAACAGTACTCCAGACAGCGCCCCTCTGGTAGAGACGATCTATCGTCGCTCCCACAGTGTTTCGGTTGAGACGATCAATGGTCGCTCCCACAGTGTTCAGGTAGAGACGATCAATGGTCGCTCCCTTAGGGTTCCGGTAGAGACATTCAATGGTCGCTCCCACTGTGTCCAGGTAGAGACGATCAATGGTCGCTCCCTTAGGGTTCCGGTTGAGACGATCAATGGTCGCTCCCACAGTGTCCAGGTAGAGACGATCAATGGTCGCTCCCTTAGTGCTCCGGTTGAGACGATCAATGGTCGCTCCCACTGTGTCCAGGTAGAGACAATCAATAGTCGCTCCCTTAGTGTTCCGGTTGAGACGATCAATGGTCGCTCCCTTAGGGTTCCGGTTGTGATGATCAATGGTCGCTCCCACAGTGTCCAGGTAGAGACAATGGTCGCTCCCTTAGTGCTCCGATCGAGACGATCAATGGTCGCTCCCACAGTGTCCAGGTAGAGACGATCAATGGTCTCTCCCTTGGTGCTCCGGTCGAGACGATCAATGGTCTCTCCCTTGGTGCTCCGGTCGAGACGATCAATGGTCGCTCCCAGTGTTCGGGTAGAGACGATCAATGGTCGCTCCCCCAGTGTCCAGGTAGAGACGTTCTATGGTCGCTCCCAGGGCGTAGCTAGGACAGGGACGTTCCACAACCGGAGATTGAACTCCAGGTGTCCTGTCCCAGAACATCCCGGACAGACCTCCCTGCCTCCCACGGTCTCTGTTCTTTACGCCTGGCCCTAGAGCATACACACCTGTCGGGCCCCAGTGACATTCGATGCCGCAGTCCTCCCCTGACGGCGCCTCTGGACGTGGGAGACCGCAGCCCGTCGCCTCTCTCGGCCCTCCCTAGGACACCCGGGCGAGACCTCGCCACGCCCCTACGACGCCGGGACCTGACCCAGAGGTTCCAGGACCTATTTGGCCCCAGTCCCAAGGGCCTTACGCCGGAGCCCAGTCCGGAAGCCACCGGGAGTCCCGGACACGAGAGGACGCCCTTGCGAGCCACCCCGTGCCCTCTCGGTTCGCCCTGTCTTGACGGCGCCCCTAACTCAGCCGGATCACCAATGTCGTGCCCCCGTCTCCTTTCTTAAGAGAATACGGGTAATAATGTAATATTAGTGATATAGGTTAAGTGTGACTCCTAGAACCAGTATTGTGCAGTGAAACTATGTGATGTATATCGGAGTAAAACAGATCACAATGAGAAGTTAGGGGTCGAGAATGTGGACTAAGATCTGAGTGAATATATGTGCGAGTGTCACCCCAGATATCTATAAAGACATATCACCATTGCTGAAAGAAAGACTGTGAGAAAGAAATGTCATCTAGCCGCGAAGTAATATTGTGAAAGTAGTATTAAGAGTATTCCGCCCTTGTTCCGCGTTGTGAAGCGAGATTCTATGGACCATACCTGGAAGACCTCTCTGACAGATGTGTAATTAATAAGCCTGTGCCTAAAGAGACATGTTCCCACTCTAACGAGGAAATATCAAGAAAGGAAGTATTAATAATATTCCCTCCCTCTGCACGCTACCCCTAAAAACCCTCTCTATTACTCGCTCACGCTCTTAAAGCCAAATCAAGAATCAGAGTTATTTGCCAAAGTACCTTCACTAACAGAAACCATATAAACTCCCCTGCTAATATCGGGCATCTTCCAATATTACCATAACTTTCTCCTCGCCGTTTTAAGTCACTCTCCATGCCTCCCCTATCTCCTCCTAGTGAATCACAAACCCCCTCCCTCCTCCTCCCCCCCCCCTCCACGCTCTGCGCGCACCTGCATTTATTGCACTCCTAATACACTAGGATTGTTGTGTTGTCATTAGTATCTAGAAAGCAAGTATCCTGCGAGATACACATACCTTAGATAAGGTTTTATATTGCTCAATATTGTGTTGTAATATCTGCTGAAATGTCCTGTGTCTAACGGTGGTAATATATGTGTATGGTGTTGCCGAAAGTTTTTGTCCTGCTTCTCTTTATTGCACTAGCTCCGGTCTCGAAAGAGGACCCCGCTCCACGTTGGGTGAAATAGGAACGAGAAGTCGAGCCTAATTCTACCCAGCGTTACACTGGTGGCCAGCGGTGGTTCTAGATCCGAGCGTAGAAAAGAGGTAAGCAGGAAATATTGGAAGAATGGCAACTAAACCGCACGTTCAGTTACCCAAGTTTGACCCTGACCAGAATGACATACATACATATCTTGCAATAATTAAACCCTTACTAGATATTGGCTTAGAAAATGACCAACAAAAAATTACAGTCACACTACCACTACTGGGTAAAGCCGCAGCAAATATTGCACCGAAAATCGTCCCAGAACTCACCTGGCAGAACTTTACCAAGTTCGCTGTCGAAGCCATCAGCCCATCATTAGGGAAAGTGGTGGCTCTATCCAAATTGGATAGTTTTGCATATGACGGGGATTTAGATAACACCCTGTTACAGGCAAGATGCCTGGTTACTGCTGCCTACCCGGAGGCAGATGAAGAAACCCAGGATCAGCATACATTTAATACTCTGCTCAGAGTACTCCCAAGTGTTGTAAGACAACACTTCACTATCCATGATCCAACAGGAGACATGGATAGAGATATCAGTTTAATGAGGCGCCTTTTAGCCGTCCATGCCACCCCTCAACGCATCGGCGAAATAAATCAATTCCCCGTTGACCTCATCACCATCAACCCGTGGGAATTTTCTCCGTGCTACCACAGATGTCCGATCCACGACATCCGTGAGCAGCTAGAAGCTGCCCAGTGCAGCCAAATGACACAAGGGCGCTTACAAACCCCCTCACCATACGCAAATTCCCCTAAGCCCCAGGGGAAGAAAAAACAAAAAGGGAAAAACAAAAAGTGCCCCCCTGCCCCCGCATCCCACCGTAATGGCGGGGGCCACCTCACCTCCCCCCCTGTCTGCGACAGGGGAGAACGTTATCTTTCCTTTTCCCCCCCCTCTCACTATCTCTTCTGTTCTACCTTCCCCTATTCCTGCCGCTAGTTCTAACCTTCCCACACCACACACCACTATACTCCCGCAACATAAAACCGGCCTCCCTCTTCACAGGCCTCCTAGGACCCTCTCCACATCTTCCCCTAACCTACTTCCTAAAACCACCTCCCCCCGTCTACTGCCTTGCACCTCCCACCCCGCGCCACCCACCGCCATCACTTCACCACCGTTCGCTTTCCCCGCCCACAAGGTTAACTCATTCACCTTCCCTATCACACCCTCCTCCTCATCCCCAAGCATTCAAACAACCCCACAAGACCGCATCTCCCCACCACCACCGTCTCTCTCTCCCCCTACACTTCACCCCACCTTTCCTCGGCTCCGACGACACACACCACCTGCCACATCCCACTCCACAGCCCCTGCCAGGCCACCACGGGTTCAGCACCGCACACCGTCGGCCATCGCCCCCACACCCGCACCATCCCCTAGCTTCGTACCCACCGCCCACCCCACACCACTAGCACAGAGCTCTGCTACCGCCCAGACCACTCCACCACCAAACACCGGGATGGCACCACAAGATCGCACTCCCTCCTCGCCACCTACCCTCCAAGCCAACTCTCCTGCCACCTCACCACCACTACCGACCTCACAACCCCAACCCCCCCCTGCTCCCGCACCGCCTGTCACTTCCACATACGAGTGCGATGGTTCCTCCTCACCATCCCCCTCCACCTCCCCTACCACCTCAGCCTCCACCGCCTCCACCACCCCCTGCACCTCACCTGACATCTCACCCGCCACGCCTCGGTCACCCTCACCCCTTCCCTCCGCCGCCTCACCCTTTCCGCCCAAGCCCACGTGCCCCGCCCACCCCGCAACCCCCGCAGGACAACCCACTACCACCGCCCTCTCCCCTCCACACCTACGCATGCCCACTCCGACGTTCTCACCTTCTTCCGCGTCCCCAAAGCGCGCGATGGCCTGCGCTAACCGACCCCGCCCACCCCGCACTCCTGCTTCCCCACCCACACCCACCCTCAGAACCACCACCACCACCCCCTCCGGCTGACTCTTATGCCCACCCACCCGATACACACACACTGTCAAGCTACATCAGGCCCAAATCCCCTCTACCTGTACTCCCCAGAGACTCAACGCCGCATTACCACAACACAACACCCGGCCTTCACCCACACTGTCCTGCATTCAGCCTCCAACCACACTGACAGCCATACCAAGCAAAATGAGGATCAAGCGAGCCGTATGGGCCCCTACCCTAAACAGGAACCACCGACTCCGTGGGCCACACCACCTGTTAAACATCCTCCAGTCGACCACTGCCCCCTCCGCACTCTTCCTCACCTACGACCCAGCACAAGAGGAAAATTCCTACACTATTGCCTGGCAAAACACACTGCGACACCTCCAGCCCGTCTACACCACTCCCAACACACGAGTGTTCCACCTCCAGCCACGGGGACGTGACTTTTTACAAGAACAGGGTGGTGAAATGCGTGGCTTTGACAGTACTTCCGAGGAAACTCCCGGAGAATACTATAGTATCCCTGACGATAGGGCGAACCAGGAACAACAGAGTTCGCCCACAAGTATGCCGACACCCCCACACGGACCCCACGGGGTAGCCACCACCAGCCACCACCACTCCGGGCAACAACGACGCATGTCAGCCCGGGCCGTGCGCCCCTGTGACATACAGCCACCACGCCGTCGCCACCGTAGGCGAAAGACACTACCTTCGCGTGGCGGAATCACTGAGCTAGCTAGGGGTGGAGTCAGAAACAGTACTTCAGACAGCGCCCCTCTGGTAGAGACGATCTACGGTCGCTCCCACAGTGTTTCGGTTGAGACGATCAATGGTCGCTCCCTTAGGGTTCCGGTAGAGATGATCAATGGTCGCTCCCACAGTGTCCAGGTAGAGACGATCAATGGTCGCTCCCTTAGGGTTCCGGTTCAGACGATCAATGGTCGCTCCCACAGTGTCCAGGTAGAGACGATCAATGGTCGCTCCCTTAGTGCTCCGGTTGAGACGATCAATGGTCGCTCCCACTGTGTCCAGGTAAAGACGATCAATGGTCGCTCCCTTAGTGTTCCGGTTGAGACGATCAATGGTCGCTCCCACTCTGTCCAGGTAGAGACGATCAATGGTCGCTCCCACTCTGTCCAGGTCGAGACGATCAATGGTCGCTCCCAATCTGTTCAGGTAAAGACGATCAATGGTCGCTCCCACTCTGTCCAGGTAGAGACGATCAATGGTCGCTCCCTTAGTGCTCCGGTCGAGACGATCAATGGTCGCTCCCACAGTGTCCAGGTAGAGACGATCAATGGTCGCTCCCTTAGTGCTCCGGTCGAGACGATCAATGGTCGATCAATGGTCGCTCCCTTAGTGCTCCGGTCGAGACGATCAATGGTCGCTCCCACAGTGTCCAGGTAGAGACGATCAATGGTCGCTCCCTTAGTGTTCTGGTCGAGACGATCAATGGTCGCTCCCACAGTGTCCAGGTAGAGACGATCAATGGTCGCTCCCCTAGTGCTCCGGTCGAGACGATCAATGGTCGCTCCCACAGTGTCCAGGTAGAGACGATCAATGGTCGCTCCCTTAGCGCTCCGGTCGAGACGATCAATGGTCGCTCCCACAGTGTCCAGGTAGAGATGATCAATGGTCGCTCCCTTAGTGTCCCGGTAGAGACGATCAATGGTCGCTCCCACAGTGTCCAGGTAGAGACGATCAATGGTCGCTCCCTTAGTGTCCCGGTAGAGACGATCAATGGTCGCTCCCCCAGTGTCCAGGTACAGACGATCTATGGTCGCTCCCAGGGCGTAGCTAGGAGAGGGACGTCTCCACAACCGGAGATTGAACTCCAGGTGTCCTGTCCCAGAACATCCCGGACAGACCTCCCTGCCTCCCCCGGTCTCTGTTCTTTACGCCTGGCCCTAGAGCAGACACACCTGTCGGGCCCCAGTGACAGTCGCTGCCGCAGTCCTCCCCTGTCGGCGCCTCTGGACGTGGGAGACCGCAGCCCGTCGCCTCTCTCAGCCCTCCCTAAGACACCCGGGCGAGACCTCGCCACGCCCCCACGACGCCGGGACCTGACCCAGAGGTTCCAGGACCTATTTGGCCCCAGTCCCAAGAGCCTTACGCCGGAGCCCAGTCCGGAAGCCACCGGGAGTCCCGGACACGAGAGGACGCCCTTGCGAGCCGCCCCGTGCCCTCTCAGTTCGCCCTGTCTTGACGGCGCCCCTAACTCAGCCGGATCACCAATGTCGTGCCCCCGTCTCCTTTCTTAAGAGAATACGGGTGATAATGTAATATTAGTGATATAGGTTAAGTATGACTCTCTCTCTCCTAGAACCAGTATTGTGCAGTGAAACTATGTGATGTATATCGGGGTAAAACAGATCACAATGAGAAGTTAGAGGTCGAGAATGTGGACTAAGATCTGAGTGAATATATGTGCGAGTGTCACCCCGGATATCTATAAAGACATATCACCATTGCTGAAAGAAAGACTGTGAGGAAGAAATGTCATCTAGCCGCGAAGTAGTATTGTGAAAGTAGTAGTAGTTCCGCGTTGTGAAGCGAGATTCTATGGACCATACCTGGAAGACCTCTCTGACAGATGTGTAATTAATAAGCCTGTGCCTAAAGAGACATGTTCCCACTCTAACGAGGAAATATCAAGAAAGGAAGTATTAATAATATTCCCTCCCTCTGCACACTACCCCTAAAAACCCTCTCTATTACTCGCTCACGCTCTTAAAGCCAAATCAAGAATCAGAGTTATTTGCCAAAGTACCTTCACTAACAGAAACCATATAAACTCCCCTGCTAATATCGGGCATCTTCCAATATTACCATAACTTTCTCCTCGCCGTTTTAAGTCACTCTCCGCGCCTCCCCTATCTCCTCCTAGTGAATCACAAACCCCCCCCTCCTCCTCCCCCCCCTCCGCGCTCTGCGCGCACCTGCATTTATTGCACTCCTAATACACTAGGATTGTTGTGTTGTCATTAGTATCTAGAAAGCAAGTATCCTGCGAGATACACATACCTTAGATAAGGTTTTATATTGCTCAATATTGTGTTGTAATATCTGCTGAAATGTCTTGTGTCTAACGGTGGTAATATATGTGTATGGTGTTGCCGAAAGTTTTTATGTCCTGCTTCTCTTTATTGCACTAGCTCCGGTCTCGAAAGAGGACCCCGCTCCACGTTGGGTGAAATAGGAACGAGAAGTCGAGCCTAATTCTACCCAGCGTTACACTGGTGGCCAGCGGTGGTTCTAGATCCGAGCGTAGAAAAGAGGTAAGCAGGAAATATTGGAAGAATGGCAACTAAACTGCACGTTCAGTTACCCAAGTTTGACCCTGACCAGAATGACATACATACATATCTTGCAATAATTAAACCCTTACTAGATATTGGCTTAGAAAATGACCAACAAAAAATTACAGTCACACTACCACTACTGGGTAAAGCCGCAGCAAATATTGCACCGAAAATCGTCCCAGAACTCACCTGGCAGAACTTTACCAAGTTCGCTGTCGAAGCCATCAGCCCATCATTAGGGAAAGTGGTGGCTCTATCCAAATTGGATAGTTTTGCATATGACGGGGATTTAGATAACACCCTGTTAAAGGCAAGATGCCTGGTTACTGCTGCCTACCCGGAGGCAGATGAAGAAACCCAGGATCAGCATACATTTAATACTCTGCTCAGAGTACTCCCAAGTGTTGTAAGACAACACTTCACTATCCATGATCCAACAGGAGACATGGATAGAGATATCAGTTTAATGAGGCGCCTTTTAGCCGTCCATGCCACCCCTCAACGCATCGGCGAAATAAATCAATTCCCCGTTGACCTCATCACCATCAACCCGTGGGAATTTTCTCCGTGCTACCACAGATGTCCGATCCACGACATCCGTGAGCAGCTAGAAGCTGCCCAGTGCAGCCAAATGACACAAGGGCGCTTACAAACCCCCTCACCATACGCAAATTCCCCTAAGCCCCAGGGGAAGAAAAAACAAAAAGGGAAAAACAAAAAGCGCCCCCCTGCCCCCGCATCCCACCGTAATGGCGGGGGCCACCTCACCTCTCCCCCAGTCTGCGACAGGGGAGAACGTTATCTTTCCTTTTCCCCCCCTCTCACTATCTCTTCTGTTCTACCTTCCCCTATTGCTGTCCCTAGTTCTAACCTTCCCACCCCACACACCACTATACTCCTGCAACACAAAACCGGCCTCCCTGTTCACAGGCCTCCTAGGACCCTCTCCACATCTTCCCCTAACCTACTTCCTAAAACTACCTCCCCCCATCTACTGCCTTCCACCTCCCACCCCGCGCCACCCACCGCCATCACTTCACCACCGTTCGCTTTCCCCGCCCACAAGGTTAACTCATTCACCTTCCCTATCACACCCTCCTCCTCATCCCCGAGCATTCAAACAACCCCACAAGACCGCATCTCCCCACCACCACCGTCTCTCTCTCCCCCTACACTTCACCCCACCTTTCCTCGGCTCCGACGACACACACCACCTGCCACATCCCACTCCACAGCCCCTGCCAGGCCACCACGGGTTCAGCACCGCACACCGTCGGCCATCGCCCCCACACCCGCACCATCCCCTAGCTTCGTACCCACCGCCCACCCCACACCACTAGCACAGAGCTCTGCTACCGCCCAGACCACTCCACCACCAAACACCGGGATGGCACCACAAGATCGCACTCCCTCCTCGCCACCTACCCTCCAAGCCAACTCTCCTGCCACCTCACCACCACTACCGACCTCACAACCCCAACCCCCCCCTGCTCCCGCACCGCCTGTCACTTCCACATACGAGTGCGATGGTTCCTCCTCACCATCCCCCTCCACCTCCCCTACCACCTCAGCCTCCACCGCCTCCACCACCCCCTGCACCTCACCTGACATCTCACCTGCCACGCCTCGGTCACCCTCACCCCTTCCCTCCGCCGCCTCACCCTTTCCGCCCAAGCCCACGTGCCCCGCCCACCCCGCAACCCCCGCAGGACAACCCACTACCACTGCCCTCTCCCCTCCACACCTACGCACGCCCACTCCGACGTTCTCACCTTCCGCGTCCCCAAAGCGCGCGATGGCCTGCGCTAACCGACCCCGCCCACCCCGCACTCCTGCTTCCCCACCCACACCCACCCTCAGAACCACCACCACCACCCCCTCCGGCCGACTCTTATGCCCACCCACCCGATACACACACACTGTCAAGCTACATCAGGCCCAAATCCCCTCTACCTCTACTCCCCAGAGACTCAACGCCGCATTACCACGACACAACACCCGGCCTTCACCCACACTGTCCAGCATTCAGCCTCCAACCACACTGACAGCCATACCAAGCAACATGAGGATCAAGCGAGCCGTATGGGCCCCTACCCTAAACAGGAACCACCGACTCTGTGGGCCACACCACCTGTTAAACATCCTCCAGTCGACCACTGCCCCCTCCGCACTCTTCCTCACCTACGACCCAGCACAAGAGGAAAATTCCTACACTATCGCCTGGCAAAACACACTGCGACACCTCCAGCCCGTCTACACCACTCCCAACACACTAGTGCTCCACCTCCAGCCACGGGGACGTGACTTTTTACAAGAACAGGGTGGTGAAATGCGTGGCTTTGACAGTACTCCCGAGGAAACTCCCGGAGAATACTATAGTATCCCCGACGATAGGGCGAACCAGGAACAACAGAGTTCGCCCACAAGTATGCCGACACCCCCACACGGACCCCACGGGGTAGCCACCACCAGCCACCACCACTCCGGGCAACAACGACGCATGTCAGCCCGGGCCGTGCGCCCCTGTGACATACAGCCACAATGCCGCCGCCACCGTAGGCGAAAGACACTACCTTCGCATGGCGGAATCACTGAGCTAGCTAGGGGTGGAGTTAGAAACAGTACTCCAGACAGCGCCCCTCTGGTAGAGACGATCTATGGTCGCTCCCACAGTGTTTTGGTTGAGATGATCAATGGTCGCTCCCGCAGTGTTCAGGTAAAGATGATCAATGGTCGCTCCCTTAGGGTTCCGGTAGAGACGATCAATGGTCGCTCCCACAGTGTCCAGGTAGAGACGATCAATGGTCGCTCCCTTAGGGTTCCGGTTGAGATGATCAATGGTCCCTCCCACAGTGTCCAGGTAGAGACGATCAATGGTCGCTCCCTTAGTGCTCCGGTTGAGACGATCAATGGTCGCTCCCACTGTGTCCAGGTAGAGACGATCAATGGTCGCTCCCTTAGTGCTCCGGTCGAGACGATCAATGGTTGCTCCCACTGTGTCCAGGTAGAGACGATAAATGGTCGCTCCTTTAGTGTTCCGGTTGAGACGATCAATGGTCGCTCCCACAGTGTCCAGGTAGAGACGATCAATGGTCGCTCCCTTAGTGCTCCGGTCGAGACGATCAATGGTCGCTCCCACAGTGTCCAGGTAGAGACGATCAATGGTCGCTCCCTTAGTGCTCCGGTCGAGACGATCAATGGTCGCTCCCACAGTGTCCAGGTAGAGATGATCAATGGTCGCTCCCACAGTGTCCAGGTAGAGATGATCAATGGTCGCTCCCACAGTGTCCAGGTAGAGACGATCAATGGTCGCTCCCTTAGTGTCCCGGTAGAGATGATCAATGGTTGCTCCCACAGTGTCCAGGTAGAGACGATCAATGGTCGCTCCCTTAGTGTCCCGGTAGAGACGATCAATGGTCGCTCCCACAGTGTTCGGGTAGAGACGATCAATGGTTGCTCCTCCAGTGTCCAGGTAGAGACGATCTATGGTCGCTCCCAGGGCGTAGCTAGGAGAGGGACGTCTCCACAACCGGAGATTGAACTCCAGGTGTCCTGTCCCCCCAGAACATCCCGGACAGACCTCCCTGCCTCCCCCGGTCTCTGTTCTTTACGCCTGGCCCTAGAGCAGACACACCTGTCGGGCCCCAGTGACAGTCGCTGCCGCAGTCCTCCCCTGTCGGCGCCTCTGGACGTGGGAGACCGCAGCCCGTCGCCTCTCTCAGCCCTCCCTAGGACACCCGGGCGAGACCTCGCCACGCCCCCACGACGCCGGGACCTGACCCAGAGGTTCCAGGACCAATTTGTCCCCAGTCCCAAGGGCCTTTCGCCGGAGCCCAGTCCGGAAGTCACCGGGAGTCCCGGACACGAGAGGACGCCCTTGCGAGCCGCCCCGTGCCCTCTCAGTTCGCCCTGTCTTGACGGCGCCCCTAACTCAGCCGGATCACCAATGTCGTGCCCCCGTCTCCTTTCTTAAGAGAATACGGGTGATAATGTAATATTAGTGATATAGGTTAAGTGTGACTCTCTCCTAGAACCAGTATTGTGCAGTGAAACTATGTGATGTATATCGGGGTAAAACAGATCACAATGAGAAGTTAGAGGTCGAGAATGTGGACTAAGATCTGAGTGAAAATATGTGAGAGTGTCACCCCGGATATCTATAAAGATATATCCCCATTGCTGAAAGACTGTGAGGAAGAAATGTCATCTAGCCGCGAAGTAATATTGTGAAAGTAGTATTAAGAGTATTCCGCCCTTGTTCCGCGTTGTGAAGCGAGATTCTATGGACCATACCTGGAAGACCTCTCTGACAGATGTGTAATTAATAAGCCTGTGCCTAAAGAGACATATTCCCACTCTAACGAGGAAATATCAAGAAAGGAAGTATTAATAATATTCCCTCCCTCTGCACGCTACCCCTAAAAACCCTCTCTATTACTAGCTCACTCTCTTAAAGCCAAATCAAGAATCAGAGTTATTTGCCAAAGTACCTTCACTAACAGTAACCATATAAACTCCCCTGCTAATATCGGGCATCTTCCAATATTACCATAACTTTCTCCTCGCCGTTTTAAGTCACTCTCCTCATCACAAACCCCCCCTCCTCCTCCCCCCCCCTCCGCGCTCTGCGCGCACCTGTATTTATTGCACTCCTAATACACTAGGATTGTTGTGTTGTCATTAGTACCTAGAAAGCAAGTATCCTGCGAGATACACATACCTTAGATAAGGTTTTATATTGCTCAATATTGTGTTGTAATATCTGCTGAAATGTCCTGTGTCTGACTGAGGTAATATATGTGTATGGTGTTGCCGAAAGTTTTTATGTCCTGCCTCTCTTTATTGCACTAGCTCCGGTCTCGAAAGAGGACCCCGCTCCACGTTGGGTGAAATAGGAACGAGAAGTCGAGCCTAATTCTACCCAGCATTACAGCGACATTAACATATCCTGCCTTATTTTTATTTTTTTTTTTACATAGCTCAATGGCAAAATAAGGAAATAATACGGCTCTAACTACATCCTATCTTCGATCGTGACTGTCAGCATATTCTAATGTATTATATTCTGTTATAACGCATTTTTCGAGAGAAAGATGCCATGTGATGAATGGTATTTAACTTTATGCATGATACTGCATACTGATAGTAGCTTTACAAGATTAATAAAACAATATTGACATCAGATAAGCATATAGTTTGTAATATACACTGAACAATAATAAAACCAAAAAATCTCACTCAAGCCCTTGAAGATGAGAGGACATGGTGGTCATGAGTATAGAGAATCGATTGGCTTATGTGGTGACGCAGGTTCGAATCCCGGTTAGTGTAATATTCATATATATTTTTTTCTATTATAATTTTTTTAAGAAGCCGTCTTTATGCTTACATTACACAAGAGTGTATACAGGTAAGCCATACCCATTGATTTCGGTGTTTGATATTCCTTCACCTTATATTGATAATTATATATTGGGCCAATAAAAATCCAATTCCTTAACATCCAATATCATGAAACATGTATTGGGCCATTATGGAACCAGATCATGCATGCCAATACTCTCTGATAATGTAAATCGTGCATTGGGCCGATACAAATCCATTTCCTGCATTCCATAATCCATTATAAACAGTGAATCCAATATTTTCCAAAATCGGCCCATTACTCTTACAGTATGTTTCTGGGGTGGGTTTACCCAGGGGTTCCCTTCATTAAATTTTGAAAATGCCCCGTTCCGTCCTATATTGAGGGCACTGGGCGCCAATGGAAATACATTTTATATATATATATATATATATATATATTTATATATATATATATATATATATATATATATATATATATAAAGGGCCGGGTGTAATTCAGAATATGAAAGTAAATCTTTGAAAAAATTACGGCGACAACGGACTATCTGTAATTTCCGCCCCGATCGCACTAATTCAGATTTAATACGAAGAAAAGTACTCACATTTAGAAGAGTACAAGCAGCAACACAACCAGCAAGTCGCGCGCACACCCTCACTCTCCACCTCTCAGTTGCTTTGTGTTCCGTTAGCGTGGTGTTGAGTCACATCCTCACCGGTGATTCTGGTGCAAGTGCAGTTGCCGACACATTATTTTAAACATATTATTACTTTATTACGGGCACTGTTTCGGAAATTTTGTCATATGCTGTCAGCAAATACGTGTGATTATCAACAGATACTATAAATACAATTATTAGGTACGTGATGCAGTAAACAAAATAGGAACATTCACCAAATCTATCCTCCACCCCTCCGCCTCCCTCTCGCTCGACGCTCGTACAGTTCATGTTTGTACCCAAGTTTGTCATCATTTTAGTGTCTTCTGTAACGCCATGAATTATATGAAATCCTTTTATGATCATTATGGATACCAAAAGCATCATTTAAAAGAAGTCTGATATTTAATTTCCTTAACTTCATGAGCTCAAGGACAAGATGGGAGAAAATATTTACAAACTTTCTTGAGCCAAAGTTATGAATAATATTGGATGTTAATAACTTATTCTCCACACTTACGGATACAAAACATTTCACAATCGAATATCAGTGTGAATAAGTACGAGAAACAAAACCATTTCTGTTCAATCTGCCATATGGAAACTACTTATCCTGAAAATTGCTTAAGACCCTTTATGAAATTCTTCAGGAATCAAACGTGTCCAGTGTCCGTCAACATCAATATTCTTTCGTACACAGGTTTCATTTTCACAGGAAGGACAAGAAAAGGACTGTACACAGTGCTATGATACATGTTTTCAGATGTTATGTCTCTTGTTTTTCCTGAAAAAAAAAAAAGTACAAGATGAAAACTACCATATAATACCAGCAGGAGAGGGCTTCACAAACTTTGTTTATTCCGTGTGTTTTGCAATAAAACGTGGGGAGAGTATTCGCTCTCATGTCCCTATTTTAACTGCAGAAAGCATGTACAGTTTACGAGAATAATTCCTCTCATAAATAAGGCAGTCCATCATCCACGCACTCGATGTAGTACAACCATCAGTTGATTTTACTTGAATGATGAGATAAACTGTTCCCTGTAATCCAGGAAATATGTAATGCTAGGTGTAAATAGGCTCGACTTCTCGTTTCTAACACACCTAACGTGGAGCGGGGTCCTCTTTCGAGACCGAAGCTTAGTGCAAAAAGAGAGGCAGGACACAAAAACTTCAGGCAACAACCTGTACACGTATATTACCACAGTCAGACACAGGACAAAGTCAACAGATATTACAACATGATATATAGCAAGGAATAAAACCTTATCTAGGATATGTGTATCTCGCAGGATACTTGCTTATCTGATATTAATGCCAACACAATTTATTCTAGTGTATTCAGGGTACAAGTGTATTCAGGGTACAGTGAATATAGGCGCGCGCGTGAGGCGTGGGGAGAGTCTCACAAGGGGGGAAGAAGGGGGTGTGTGGGGAGTGACTTGTGACGGCTAAGACGGAGTTATGGTAATACTGGAGAGAGGTAAGTATTAACAATGGGAATTACACGTTTTCCTATAGCAAAGGGACTTTGGTAATTGATTCTATTGCTGGTTTACACTTACACTAGGTACTGGGACGAGGGAGTGTCATATAGTTTTTACGGGTAGCGTGAGTGGGGGAATATTACTAACATTTACTCGTATTATTTCTTTAGGTCTTACAACAGTGGGGGTGTATTACTACTGAGGAATTTCCAGTCGGTACAGTCTTACTAATTGTATATAAGGGACGTCACTCATAAGTCTAGTTCATCAGATCTTGGTTCACACACTCGTCATTTATTCTCTCTCTGTGATCTCACTTGCCCCGATATTCACTATATTAAGTCACTGCACGATATTACAAAAATGCCCGCCGCCGGACCTCCCACCTCGCCACCCCCCACCCCACCACCGAGCCGCTACCACACCACCACCCCAGGAGGACACAACGGTGGGACTTGTGACCCAGGTCAAGAGGATCACCGGGACACTATAATGTCCTGAGCCCCTGTTCCCCACAACTGCCCCGTGGGGTCCGTGTGGGGGTGTCGGCGCATCTTCGGGCATACTAAGCTGTGTTTGGCTTGCCCTGTCGTCGGGGGTACTATGGTATTCTTCGGGGGCACTGTTCTTCAACCCACGCATTTTAATGTTATTGTGAGGTTAACTCTGTAACCCTGTCCCTATCATATCTTTTAACTCTTTGTATTGTCACAGTGTATTGAAATAAGCTAATAGATGTGTTAACGTATACTGCCTAGTTTTTATGCCCTGTTCCTTTTGTGAGTGTTTTATTTCCGGTCCGGAAAGAGGACGCCGCTCAGTCGCGAGCGTTTTTGGTGCTAGAAGTCGAACCAAAAACACCTTGCATAACAATCGGCACTGTATTAGTGTGATTATGGGCCACTTATTGTCATCCATTATAGTTCCAATATCCGATAAAGATTTAAATTTTTTTACCTCTACTTTTCATTGAATTCACCCAGATTTCATTAACGTGTCAAAATCATAGGTAAATTTTTACGCCTGCACCAGCCGATATGGCGCGACATTCATCCGCTACTGAGCGATAGCCTAACCTAAGCAGCTATATAACTACCCCTAAAAAATTTGTTCCCCCAACTCAAATTAGGCTTAAAAGGTAAGGCTTAGAATAGTTCAGAGACGTAATATAATAAAAATTGGTAACGTGGTTACTTCTAAAGTTATACCAAATGTTAAACCATACCCTCCTTACATCCCGTACTGCTGTCAAGCGATGGATGTCTAAATTTCTTGCAGAGAGGGATTCGAACCTGCGTCCTCGCAACTCACACGCCAGCACGCTCCCCGTTACACCATCGAAACTCTTCAATAATTGAGTTTAATAATTTAAGACCTAATTATATACATATAGATAGATAAATACGCTCCTCCCTGCTGTATATGTGGTTCTGGGAAGTGTAAATTAAATGACGAACATAGCCTGCCTTTTTTTTTTTTTTTTTTTACATAGCTCAATGGCAGAATAAGGAAATAGTACGGCTCTAACTACATCCTGTCTATCTTCGATCGTGACTGTCAGCATATTCTAATGCATTATATTCTGTTATAACGCATTTTTCGAGAGAAAGATGCCATGTGATGAATGGTATTTAACTTTATGCATGATACTGCATACTGATAGTAGCTTTACAAGATTAATAAAACAATATTGACATCAGATAAGCATATAGTTTGTAATATACACTGAACAATAATAAAACCAAAAAATCTCTCTCAAGCCCTTGAAGATGAGAGGACATGGTGGTCATGAGTATAGAGAATCGATTGGCTTATGTGGTGACGCAGGTTCGAATCCCGGTTAGTGTAATATTCATATATATTTTTTTTCTATTATAATTTTTTTAAGAAGCCGTCTTTATGCTTACATTACACAAGAGTGTATACAGGTAAGCCATACCCATTGATTTCGGTGTTTGATATTCCTTCACCTTATATTGATAATTATATATTGGGCCAATAAAAATCCAATTCCTTAACATCCAATATCATGAAACATGTATTGGGCCATTATGGAACCAGATCATGCATGCTAATACTCTCTGATAATGTAAATCGTGCATTGGGCCGATATAAATCCATTTCCTGCATTCCATAATCCATTATAAACAGTGAATCCAATATTTTTCGGAATCGGTCCATTACTCTTATGTTTCTGGGGTGGGTTTACCCAGGGGTTCCCTTCATTAAATTTTGAAAATGCCCCGTTCCGTCCTATATTGAGGGCACTGGGCGCCAATGGTATTATATATATATATATATATATATATATATATATATATATATATATAAAGGGCCGGGTGTAATTCAGAATATGAAAATAAATCTTTGAAAAAATTACGGCGACAACGGACTATCTGTAATTTCCGCCCCGATCGCACTAATTCAGATTTAATACGAAGAAAAGTACTCACATTTAGAAGAGTACAAGCAGGAACACAACCAGCAAGTCGCGCGCACACCCTCACTCTCCACCTCTCAGTTGCTTTGTGTTCCGTTAGCGTGGTGTTGAGTCACATCCTCACCGGTGATTCTGGTGCAAGTGCAGTTGCCGACACATTATTTTAAACATATTATTATTACTTTATTACGGGCACTGTTTCGGAAATTTTGTCATATACTGTCAGCAAATACGTGTGATTATCAACAGATACTATAAATACCATTATTATGTACGTGATGCAGTAAACAAAATATTGCTACTAGGGAACATTCACATAATCTATCCTCCACCCCTCCGCCTCCCTCTCGCTCGACGCTCGTACAGTTCATGTTTGTATCCAAGTTTGTCATCATTTTAGTGTCTTCTGTAACGCCATGAATTATATGAAATCCTTTTATGATCATTATGGATACCAAAAGCATCATTTAAAAGAAGTCTGATATTTAATTTCCTTAACTTCATGAGCTCAAGGACAAGATGGGAGAAAATATTTACAAACTTTCTTGAGCCAAAGTTATGAATAATATTGGATGTTAATAACTTTTTCTCCACACTTACGGATACAAAACATTTCACAATCGAATATCAGTGTGAATAAGTACGAGAAACAAAACCATTTCTGTTCAATCTGCGATATGGAAACTACTTATCCTGAAAATTGCTTAAGACCCTTTATGAAATTCTTCAGGAATCGAACGTGTCCAGTGTCCGTCAACATCAATATTCTTTCGTACACAGGTTTTATTTTCACAGGAAGGACAAGAAAAGGACTGTACACAGTGCTATGATACGTGTTTTCAGATGTTATGTCTCTTGTTTTTCCTGAAAAAAAAAAAAAAAGTACAAGATGAAAACTACCATATAATACCAGCAGGAGAGGGCTTCACAAACTTTGCCTATTCCGTGTGTTTTGCAGGAAAACGTGGGGAGAGTATTCGCTCTCATGTCCCTATTTTAACTGCAGAAAACATATACAGTTTACGAGAATAATTCCTCTCATAAGGCAGTCCATCATCCACGCACTCGATGTAGTACAACCATCAGTTGATTTTACTTGAATGATGAGATAAACTGTTCCCTGTAATCCAGGAAATATGTAATGGTAGGTGTAAATAGGCTCGACTTCTCGTTCCTAACACACCTAACGTGGAGCGGGGTCCTCTTTCGAGACCGGAGCTTAGTGCAATAAAGAGAGGCAGGACACAAAAACTTCAGGCAACAACCTGTACACGTATATTACCACAGTCAGATACAGGACAAAGTCAACAGATATTGCAACATGATATATAGCAAGGAATAAAACCTTATCTAGGAAATGTGTATCTCGCAGGATACTTGCTTATCTGATATTAATGCCAACACAATTTATTCTAGTGTATTCAGGGTACAAGTGTATTCAGGGTACAGTGAATATAGGCGCGCGCGTGAGGCGTGGGGAGAGTCTCACACGGGGGTTAGAAGGGGGGGTGTGGGGAGTGACTTGTGACGGCTAAGACGGAGTTATGGTAATAATGGAGAGAGGTAAGTATTAACAATGGGAATTACACGTTTTCCTATAGCAAAGGGACTTTGGTAATTGATTCTATTGCTGGTTTACACTTACACTAGGTACTGGGACGAGGGAGTGTCATATAGTTTTTACGGGTAGCGTGAGTGGGGGAATATTACTAACACTTTCTCGTATTATTTCTTTAGGTCTTACAACAGTGGGGGTGTATTACTACTGAGGAATTTCCAGTCGGTACAGTCTTACTAATTGTATATAAGGGACGTCACTCATAAGTCTAGTTCATCAGATCTTGGTTCACACACTCGTCATTTATTCTCTCTCTGTGATCGCACTTGCCCCGATATTCACTATATTAAGTCACTGCACGATATTACAAAAATGCCCGCCGCCGGACCTCCCACCTCGCCACTCCCCACCCCACCACCAGGCCGCTACCACACCACCACCCCAGGAGGACACAACGGTGGGGCTAGTGACCCAGGTCAAGAGGGTCACCGGGACACTACTGTCCTGAGCCCCTGTTCCCCACAACTGCCCCGTGGGGTCTGTGTGGGGGTGTCGGCGCATCTTCGGGCATACTAAGCTGTGTTTGGCTTGCCCTGTCGTCGGGGGTACTATGGTATTCTTCGGGGGCACTGTTCTTCAACCCACGCATTTTAATGTTATTGTGAGGTTAACTCTGTAACCCTGTCCTTATCATATCTTTTAACTCTTTGTATTGTCACAGCGTATTGAAATAAGCTAATAGATGTGTTAATGTATACTGCCTAGTTTTTATGCCCTGTTCCTTTGTGAGTGTTTTATTTCCGGTCCGGAAAGAGGACCCCGCTCAGTCGCGAGCGTTTTTGGCGCTAGAAGTCGAACCAAAAACACCTTGCATAACAATCGGCACTGTATCAGTGTGATTATGGGCCACTTATTGTCATCCATTATAGTTCCAATATCCGATAAAGATTTAAATTTTTTTACCTCTACTTTTCATTGAATTCACCCAGATTTCATTAACGTGTCAAAATCATAGGTAAATTTTTACGCCTGCACCAGCCAATATGGCGCGACATTCATCCGCTACTGAGCGATAGCCTAGCCTAAGCCGCTATATAACTACCCCTAAAAAATTTGTTCCCCCAACTCAAATTAGGCTTAAAAGGTAAGGCTTAGAATAGTTCAGAGACGTAATATAATAAAAATTGGTAACGTTGGTTACTTCTAAAGTTATACCAAATCATATAATATTAAACCATGCCCTCCTTACATCCCGTACTGTTGTCAAGCGATGGATGTCTAAATTTTTTGCAATGAGAGATTCAAACCTACGTCCTCGCAAGTCACACGCCAGCACGCTCCCCATTACACCATCGAAACTCTTAATCATTACTTAATTTAAGACCTAATTATATACATATAGATAGATAAATACGCTCCTTGCTGTATATGTGGTTCTGGGAAGTGTAAATTAAATGCCACATTAACATAGCCTGCCTTATTTTTTTTTTATTTTTTTTTTTTTACATAGCTCAATGGCAGAATAAGGAAAAAATACGGCTCTAACTACATCCTGTCTATCTTCGACCGCGACTGTCAGCATATTCTAATGCATTATATTCTGTTATAACGCATTTTTCGAGAGAAAGATGCCATGTGATGAATGGTATTTAACTTTATGCATGATACTGTGTACTGATAGTAGCTTTACAAGATTAATAAAACAATATTGACATCAAATAAGCAAATAGTTTGTAATATACACTGAACAAAAATAAAACCAAAAAATCTCTCTCAAGCCTTCGCAGATGAGAGGACATGGTGGTCATGAGTATAGAGAATCGATTGGCTTATGTGGTGACGCAGGTTCGAATTCCGGTTAGTGTAATATTCATATATATTTTTTTTTTTTAATAATTTTTTTAAGAAGCCGTCTTTATGCTTACATTACACAAGAGTGTATACAGGTAAGCCATACCCATTGATTTCGGTGTTTGATATTCCTTCACCTTATATTGATAATTATATATTGGGCCAATAAAAATCCAATTCCTTAACATCCAATATCATGAAACATGTATTGGGCCATTATGGAACCAGATCATGCATGCCAATACTCTCTGATAATGTAAATCGTGCATTGGGCCGATACAAATCCATTTCCTGCATTCCATAATCCATTATAAACAGTGAATCCAATATTTTTCGGAATCGGTCCATGACTCTTATGTTTCTGGGGTGGGTTTACCCAGGGGTTCCCTTCATTAAATTTTGAAAATGCCCCGTTCCGTCCTATATTGAGGGCACTGGGCGCCAATGGTATTATATATATATATATATATATATATATATATATATATATATATATATATATATATATATATATATATATATAAAATGCCCGCCGAGACCGCCACAGGACCTCCCACCTCCCCCCCCCCCACACCACCGCCGAGCCGCCACCCCACCACCACCCCAGGAGGATACACAGGTGAGGCTAGTGACCTCGGGCAAGAGGGTCATCGGGACATCCCGGCCCTGAGCCCCTATTCCTCGCAAGTGCCCCAACCCCAGGCGTTCAGACAACCTGAACTACTGTGCGGGCGGGGAAGTGACCGTCAGACCAGGGGCGGGACTGAAAAGAGGTCAGTCCCAAGTAACACCGTCTTGACGGTCTTGCTACACCCTCTAGGGCAGGAAGAGGCCCAAGGGCAGGAAGAGGCCCAAGGCTACGGCCTTAAAAGAGAGATAGACACAGGCTACGGCCTGTGTAAAGGGGAAGGTGACCCCAGGCTCCGGCCTTAACACGCTGAGGAGAGAGAGTTGCCTGTGTGCATCCCTCTCCAGTTGTACCTTGGCTACGGCCAGAATACGGTCCAGGGTAGATAGACCCTGCTACCGTACGTGTAGCGCCACCCAATTACGGAAGCGGCGACTCGGGGCCGGCCTCTCGCCGGAGCAGACGGATGATCCCGTTTCTCCACTAGTCGTTTCCCGTACGGGCGGACACTCAGTTACGACTGGGGCACGTACCAGGGTGGAGAATTCCCTGATGGTAGGATCTGTCCATATTGGAGAGAGTGCGGTCCTCGCGCCCCTCACTCCGGCTTGTTCCCTACTGCGGGAGGAACACCACGCTGACGGCCGCTTGCCTCGGCGAAAGGGCGACCCCGATCACCCTACTGGTGTCCCTCGCACGCCGGACAAGTTCACGGCACCAGCCAAAGTCCATACTAGGGGAAGTGGAGCCCCACCTCAGCCCAATGAACACACTCAGGGAACCACAGAGAGCGTGAGTCTCCCTCAAGCCTCTTTCCCTCCGGGGAGCCCTTCGTCGCCATCCAGGCTTCTTGGCCAAGCGGAGGCGTTAGAGTGGTGGCAAGGCCCGATTGCGGAGTTACCGCCCACACCCGGACGCTCCTTAGCACTGTTGGAGCCCTACAGGAGTCGCTGCCGCAGCCCAGCCCTGACGGCGCCTCTCCCCCTGAGCACCTGCAGACCCCGGACGCCCAGGCCTTCCACCACGGTCCCCGACGACGGCGACCTAGGCTCCCTCACGCCCCGGCAGAAGAAGAAGCAGGCCCGAATCCTCCGCCTGTTCGGTCCTAGTCCCGAGGGCCCCCGATCAGGTCGAGGCCTCCGGACTACGAGGTCTCCTTGCACCCCACCAACACGGCCCTAGGAAGGAGCCGCCCCTCAGGCCGAGGCCCTAAACAAGAGAGCCTCCCTGACAGTAAGTACTAGTGACCCAACTACCAAAGAAACACGGGTAGAACAGTGAAAGTGACAGTGACCCCTAATACAGTGACAGTGATCCAATGCACAGTGGCAGTGACAAATAAAAGTTATGTTAAACAGTGATATCAGGGTAAGTCGTGCTTGAACATTAAACAGTTCAGTTCCCCCTCTCAGAAAGGAAGCGGGGAGTTTTCTGTGGAATCAAAGGTAGGTGTGTGAGCGAGCCGGAAGGCTAGTGAAGTGCTTCCCTGCGACTAGGTGACGGTGTCGGATGTCGCCACACGCACCCTACCTTTGTTATAGTATCATATCCCCCACAGACTCCCAATCACAGTGAATATAAGTGAGACTCCTCCATTTATTATCATCCACCAGTGACACGACCAGTGTTCTCGATTGACCATTGCAGTGAAGTGATATCTCTCCTCAATAATAGTCACCCATATCCCTGACTGCCCTGTGCCCTGTGCAAAAGTAGATTGGATCCAATTATAAGTGTATTATTGTATCTCTGTGTTATTGTGTATCAAATATTGTGTATATAGCACTGTAAGGAACCGAATTTAAGCAATAGATGTGATTTGGTGTACTGTCTCTTTTTATGCCCTGTTCCTTTGTTAGTGCATTACATCCGGTCTAGCCAAAGGACCCCGTCCCAGTGCTCGTGTTTTTACGACGAGAAGTCGCCTTAAAAACACAGCATTACATTATTTCATCGTAATTTTAGTCTTCTGTGACAACACGAAGCATATGATACGCTTTTATGCTCAATGTGGATACCGAAAACATCATTTATAAGTAGTCTGGAATTTAATTGTCATACCTTCACGAGTATAGAATAATTTCTGAGGCTCAGGAACTAGAGGAGTTTGTATTCACAAAGCTTCTCGAGCTTAACCTGTGTATGAATTTGTTTCTTTATATCCTTTGCCTCAGACACCAAACAATTCACAACAATATTAAAGTGATTTTGTGTGAAAAACTACGCAGACGGAAACTATTTCTGTTCAGGGCTGCTACATGGAACTGCTTATTCTGCGTATTGCTTAAGACCCTTTATGAGTTCATCAGGAACCGAACGTGTTAAAGCCGCCCAGACTCTCAGAATATTTATAAACAAATTTACCCTCAATGCTCTGCGTGAGGAAGGTTTAATTTCACATGAAGACTAGAAAAGGAAAATGCATGATATTTCTAGCTTGTTCTTCCTGCAAAAAGGAATATCAAATGTGAGATTATAATTGCCATAATACAAGAAGAGGTGAATTTCATAAACTTAATTCGATTCTGTAATGCTAGGTAACGCCTAGTGTGCAGCTGGGTTCTCTTTCTAGACCGGAGCTTAGACAAATAAGAGAGAGGCAGGACACAAAAACTCAAGGCAACAACCTGACATGTGTATTGCTAAATTCTACAGTGGAAAGGGCAGATGTCACAAATAAGGGTATACTGGACAACTATAATTGTTATGCTGAGTGTTTTTAGGCCGACTCCTCGTAGCGGGGTCCTCTTTCCGGACCGGAAGTAAAGCACCAACAAAGGAACAGGACATAAAAACTAGGCAGTCCACCTTTAACGCATCTATTACCTTACACCGTTACAATATTACATAGAATGATATTCTGGACAGGGGATACAGATATACAAAGTTACGTTAAGATAACACGGGATATTTAACATACACTGTAATTACACTTTGCAATGGGTTGGGGTTCTATAAGTGGATGTGACTGTCTTTCATCAAAGCCCAAAAGATCTCAGTTCACTGGCACAAGAGGAATATATAGGTTTAATGGTCCAGGGGAGGAATATTACTATAAAAGGGCAGGGGGAACGGACCACGACAATTGACTCGTTGGGCTGGGCGCGGTGACACTCGCCCGCGCGTACACTGGCAAGGGGGAACTTCTCTATTCTGGGCTGGGGGAACAACACTAAACTCACGGTTTCGGAATTATAGTCTTTAGTAGAGGGCAGGTGAGTTTGTGGTAATCACGGGCATTTATAGCTGGAATCCCTCTAATTCACACTGTCACTCTGTCATTGTTCCGGTTTCACTTTCTCGGGTAAAGGAAGGGATGTCACTGATCTTACCCATTTTTCTGGGGCGATATCACTCTGTCACTTTAAGGGGGGGACCTCTGGGGGCTCTACCCGTGGCGGGAATCACCGTACCCGCTGGGGAGACTCGACCCAGGTCCGATCCGCTGAGGTGTTGCAGGGAGACCCTCTTGCCTGGGGTCTCGACCTGATGTGGACCCTCCTCTCGGGTCTCATCGTCGTGGTGCAGGGAGGCCCGTCTATGTGGGGCCTCGACCTAATGTAGACCCTCCTCTCGGGGTCTCGTCGTCGTGGCGCAGGGAGGCCCGTCTATGTGGGGCCTCGACCTGGTGTGGTGGCCCTCGGGACTGGAGCCAAACAGGTGGAGAAGTCGTGTCAGGCGTCGGAGGCTTCGGGGCGTGAGGAGGACAGTGTTGGTAGGCTGCTGGGCTCGCCTGGGGGTCCGGGGACTGTGGAGGTCTGTCAGGGGACGTGCCGTCAGGTGTGGGCTGCGGCCTCGTCTCCTGCTGGTGCCTGGGGGAGACAAGAATCTCCCGGGAGTGGGAGGTAGGTCCCGACTGGGACTGGGTCTTTGCTCGGGGGACACCTTCGGGGCAACTCTCCCGGGTGGTGTCCAGCTACTCCTGCAGGAGTTGGCTGAAGATAGAGGACACACGGAGGCCGTGTTCTCTCTCTTACACAGGGAGGGTAGCACAGAGGCGACTCTCTCTCTCTTGTCTCCGACACAGCCGTGGCGCCAGGTCGATCGGCCCTGGGACCCACTTTTGGCTTTATACAAGGGGCTCTTACCCTTGGGGTGGCTAGGGGTGTTGGCCCCTTATAGCTCACTATTGGGCCTCCTGCCCTGTTAGTGATAGAGGGTATTTCTCCCTCACAGTTCACTAAAGGACCTCCTGTCCTGGTTGTGACAGAGGGTATTTCTCCCTCGTGGCTCACTGTGGCAGAGGGTACTAGCCCCTTGTGGCTCACCAGAGTTGTGGCAGAGGGTGGTGTTCCCTCGTGGCTCACTGTGGCAGAGGGTACTAGCCCCTCGTGGCTCACCAGAGTTGTGGCAGAGGGTGGTGTTCCCTCATGGCTCACAGTGGCAGAGGTGCGAACACCTTGTGGCTCACCAAGGGACCTCCTGCCCTTCTGGGGTGAAGCTGTGGTCGTCACCACAATGCTACTAGGGACTGATTTTATATCAGTCCCACCCCACTGCTGTCGATGGTCAACTCGCCGTTGAAGTTGTTGCGGATCTACAGTAGGCTCACCTGGCGTTGTGGCAGTTGCGGGGAGAAGGGGCACAGGTCAGTGGTGGTTGGGTGACCCTTTTGCCCTAGGTCATTAACATCCCTGTTATCTCCTCCTCGGGTGGTGGGGTGGTGGTGGCCCGGTGGTGGTGGGGGGGGGGGCGGGGCGGAAGGCCCGGCAGCGGGCATTTTAATAATTCTAAGGCCTATATATGGGGTGTTACAGGATACTACTCAGGACAAGATCGGGTAAACTGAATAGCAGTTCGGGTAGAGAGGTTTTGCACTATTATTGTAGGAAAGTCTAGGTTCTGTGTACTGGTGGAGGTGGTGGCACTGTTTCACTGCGAGTAGGCTAACGGGTTTGTTGGTCGGGTCGTTAATTGTTACTTTTGCACTGAGGCCTCCGTATGATCTTATTGTGAGGCGGTCACCCTCTGGTAGCGTGTTCACTGAGGCAGATCCGTATTTCACTGCCTTGCCGTGTTCATTGTTTCACTGTTACCTTGCTCATTCCACCACCCTTTTATATTATTACTGATGCTTTTCTCACTGACTTCCCTTATTCTGTTAACTCACTGCTCTGCCCCTACTTCACCATGTCGCGGACACTGTGCTTTCACTATCACTCACTTTCAGGTCTGGGCATAGTGGCGGTCAGGTACAAGGGCGGCAGAGGTGACTCAGCCTCACTACTGACGGGGCTGAGTTCTGCCAGGGGCCTCTGTATTCAGGGGCCACGGGATCACGCGTAGAGGCATCCTCTCTCGTCCGGGGCTGCTGGTGGCGAAGGGTCCCGCGCTTTCAGGGCTTGGGGGGGAAGACTGGCCTTCAGGGCTGGGGCCGAATAGCTGCCTGAACTTCTCGCTCAGGCGCCTGATGGAGGACGAAGATCTCCGGCGTCGGGGTGTAGGGAGGTCCCGCCCGGGGGTCTTGGGGGCGGTCTGGAGGTCCCAAGGGCTGTGGTACCCGGCGGTCAGGGACGCTGTCAGGAGGGAGCTGTGGCATCAGCCTATGTCGGGGTCCATCAGGCAAGTCCTCTCAGGAACCGGCTGCAGGGAGAAGAGCCTGGTGGTAGTCACGGGGCCTCTCCAGTACTCCAGGCTGGGGGCTCCCTCTGGGTCGTAAGTCGGTGGACAGGAGTCAGCACCTGACAGAGTAGTGGCTACTGGCTGTCTCCTACCGTAGGGCCCAGCTACTGGCCATGGCCTTCTAGGGGCGCGGCTACTGGCCATCGCTAAGGCCTGGCTACTGGCCTTGGCCTGGGGAAGGGAGTGGCTACAGGCCGACTCAGGGGCACCTTTGGAGCAGCTACCGGCCATTTCCTGACAAAGGCAGGAGCAACTACGGGCCGTCTCCTTGTTACCTCTGGAGCGGCTGTAGGCTGTCTCCTGCAGGAGGGTCGAGCGGCTACAGGCTGTCTCTTGAGGGGCACCTTCAGAGCGGCTACCGGCCGTCTCCTTGTTACCTCCAGATTGGCTGCAGGCCGTCTCCTGTAGGAGGGTCAAGCGGCTACCGGCCGTCTCATTCAGGGCACCTTCAGAGTGGCTACCGGCCATCTCCTTGTTACCTCCAGAGCGGCTGCAGGTCGTCTCCTGTAGGAGGGTCGAGTGGCTACCAGCCGTCTCGTTAGGGGCACCTTCAGAGCAGCTTCTGGCAGTCTCCTGACGAAGGCGGGAACGGCCATCAGCCATCTCCTTGTTACCTCCACAGCAACTGCAGGCCGTCTCCTGTACGAGGGTTGAGCGGCTACTGGCCGTCTCAGGGGTGCTGACTGGAGCTGGAGTAACTGCTCCACCCCGTGGTTGTCAGTGGTCGGCTCGTTTGGAAGGTAGTCTCGTATTCCTGCTATGGTGGTGGTCGGCGAGCTCCGGGTCTTAGGGGCGCACAGCCCTGTCGCCCGTAGTCTAGGCACGCTGTATATGCTTCTCTGTGGGCTCCTTCTGGAGGTGTTGGGTTGCCCTCGGTGATATTATACTGCATTTTAGATTCCATCTCTCAACTTCCACGTTTTTTTTTTTTTGCAGGAAGAACGTGGAAGAAATTTTCTTCCGCCTTTCCTTGTATTTACCCAAGAAAAAAGGTACAATGTACTAGAATCTTCCTCTCATAAGTAAGACAGTGACAGATGCGTACAACTACCATCACTTGCTTGATATAGTGCAACCTTCAGGTGAATCTAGTCCGATGAACAAGGCAGACTGTTTCCTGTAATCCAAGAAATACAACTTTGGATAGTAATCTCGTAACCAACTGGACGCCTTGTGGACTCGTGGTTTAACGCGCTGCAGTTAGAGAGAACCGTAATCTTTCAGAGATCGTATTCCTAAAGGATCCTGGCCAGTTTACGCGCAATGGAAATCTCCATAGCAGTTAAGCAGTCAGGTTCAAACAGTAACATCTTCCTATCCTGTTTTTTATGACCTTGAGTTTGACTTCAGATTCTTTAAGCCCAAACTTTAATCACTTCTTTGTCTGATAGCCCTCAGTCATTCTTCCTGTAGTTTTTCGACAGACAGACAAACAGACACAGATATACAGCCAGACAAACAAACAAGCAAACAACAAAGCCAAAAAACAACCTCCTTGGCAGAGGTTATATTTTACTTAATTATCGTTTATATGTAATATATACAATATACACTAGTGTAGATATCTAATCTCTATCTGTATCTGTCTATCTATCAGTCTACATTGAGTATTCAGTCGAAAGTTGGTGAAATTCATGATCAGCAGGTGTAGGAGTGAAGATAAAAGTATGTACGAAGTCTGAATAATATAAAAATACACTTAGGTAAGAACACACACACACACACACACACACACACACACACAGTCATTAATTAACAAAGTGTATGAGCCTACTCAAGTAGTAGAATACAGGACAACAATCCTGAGTAATTTTTATAAAAATACAACTAGCTGAGACCAACTTTGGCTTAAGAACGTCTATGAATACGGCCCAAGCCAAACATATGGCTTCAATGCTGATTCTGGGCAATGTTGTTGCTGACCTGAGAGATTTTGTAAGGATGCTTCTTTTTCAGTGAACTATTTTGCATACAGTGCCTTCATATCGTACTAATACGGCTGATCTGATGCTGGAGAGGGACACCATCCCGTTTTGACATTCATAACCGGGCAGCTCCACTGCTCGGTTATACAAAACATCTCTCAGCTCTCTCACTATCCCCCGAAACAAGCATGTGGACCGCAGGACAACTTCAGCCTGCAATATACACAGTTTACATCCAGATAAGTCTGGGGCAACAACAATAATAGCAACAACAACAGTGCTTACTTGGCACACGCTTACATAGGAATGACCTAATTTTGTCCGGATTGACGATAATCGATCTGGTGGATATAAAACGAACGCAAGGGACGTGGAAGGACCTGAGATGTCGTATTAAAAACTACCGTTACAACGATAAGGCTGATATTTGGCCAACATTGTTTTTGGGGGGAAGGAGGCAATACCTGCATGGATTTATTTTGAACTAAATCGACATGATGGCAGAGCTGGATGAAGTACTCACATAATTTTCTCAAGTTAAAGCACAGTTGCTCTGCCAAAACGTTACTTAGAGTAAAAGTACAGAGTAAATTTTACGGATCTGAACAACTACGACACTCCTTGATGTAGGCTACTTTCATAACAATGCTCGCTCACCTCCAAACACGTATCTCGGTTGTATGTCCAACTCTTGAGCGACTTCAATGCAAATTCTCCTTCCATTAATTTAATATAAACACAAGGTCGGGCCACCTAGAGTCCTCGTAGAGTGACTAAGAACATAGAGAAACTCGACAAGCCCAAGCTGCCATGTGAAATTAAATCCCTCTTCATGAAAAAGTCGTCACCAGTCTGTACACATACAGTATACTGTGACGGGTCTGCTGATGGCACTAAATCTGGGTGATATTAGGGATTACGAATCTCCCACACTGTACGTGGACACTGTAATTTTAAGAGGACTCCCAGACTGTCTTTAATCTGCAAGGGTAGAACTATATTCAGTAGAAGAGGGACTTGGTTTTGTTGTATCTTTATCTAAGGATGTTCATTCCTTTACTGACAGTCAGGGAGCTCTGTATGAATTATTGTCTAGTACTCCCACAGATTGTGATATAGTCAATGGGTGTCTATCAACCTCCGGAGTACTGAAAGCACAGCTTATAAAGTCCACTTCTCATAGATTCCTTCCCATGTTGGGATACCCTTCAGTGAAAAAGCTGACGATTTAGCTCATACAGCGCTACTTTTGGACTCTCCTGATATTAATGCTGAATACACCAATACTTCTGCCAAAAGTACGATCATCTCTCTTGTAAGTCATGATATTACTAGACAGCTTCATGTTAGCATGGCAAATGGCAGTACTACCTCTCTTTACTATGTAAATGGTCCCAGAATACTCAAGTAACATATGACCAAAGAGGTGGAGTTTATGACGCTGTTGTCTTGAGACTGAGACTATGTTATAAATATTATTGGGAAATCACCAGAGATGGCCCTGTACCATGTGCAGTTTGTGGGGCACCTGCAGCACACACATTACATTACAATATAATGGAATGTCCAATCACTGCGAAGTATAGAAACCCACGACTTAATACGCTGACCGAGCAAATCTCATGGTTAATCAATGAAAATCCGTTACATCTCATTCTCCGTGGATATCCTGAACTTATACCTACGCTCTAGATAGCACTATACTCATAACATGTACAGTTACACATACAATTACTTGCCGTTCTCCAATCTATTTCACACTTATCCTCAACACTCATTATGTTACTCATTACTGTGCACATCTCGCCTGTATATTTACACCATAGCCTACGTTTTACACTACCTATAGCGGCCTAGCCATAGTCGCTAACATATATGTACTACTCAAGACAATGTAAGACAAAACGCTAGTGTGTACCAATGACGGGCGTGTATAAAATAAATAAATAACTAGTGAAGATCGATGAGAGACAGAGAGGGGGAGGGGAGGGAGTGGTGTCATGTTGGTGAATGTTTTGGCCATCACACCGTTTTTTTTGTTTTTGACCCCAAATTTATTGCGGACCGGGCCCTTTGTCAGCCCGGTCAACCACACCGGCCCCATGCGACCCACTGGTAAGACGGTGCAATGTCATCATCTTAGGCTGGGGCTAATGCCGCTATGCTGTGCCTTTATACTGCTCTGATGCTACTTCTCTCTCGTATATATAATGTACCTTATAAATTCTTTTACATTTTACAACTTGTACTATAGTTACTATTTGCCAAAGGGCGTGTGGCTACACCCACGAATTTATAACCACTGACTGCGTTTGCTGAAGATGTGTGGCAAGTGGGCAAGACCCGCCACCTTCTTATGTTGTGTAAGTACCTTGTCCTTTACAACAATAAATATTTCAGTCAGGGTAAATTTGCATTTGACTCAAAAAGTTAAAAGTAACAAACTGCAAAGCAACGAAATACAGAAAGTACAGTAATTTTCTAAATTCACTTTTATATTTAAAAAGTAACCTATGTAATACAATTGGTGAAAGCAAGGTAACCGGATTAGTATGTATGTTAATTTTTACACAATAACCCCATAATCTCTCTTAGAATTCACTCCCTTCAACCCTCCCTATTTAGTGTTCAAATTAAAGGTTTGATATTAAGAGTCTTTGTCGGTAAAACTATGTGTATTAATACACATAGTTTTACCGACAAAGACTCTTAATATCAAACCTTTAATTTGAACACTAAATAGGGAGGGTTGAAGGGAGTGAATTCTAAGAGAGATTATGGGGGTTATTGTGTAAAAATTAACATACATACTAATCCGGTTACCTTGCTTTCACCAATTGTATTACATAGGTTACTTTTTAAATATAAAAGTGAATTTAGAAAATTACTGTACTTTCTGTATTTCGTTGCTTTGCAGTTTGTTACTTTTAACTTTTTGAGTCAAATGCAAATTTACCCTGACTGAAATATTTATTGTTGTAAAGGACAAGGTACTTACACAACATAAGAAGGTGGCGGGTCTTGCCCACTTGCCACACATCTTCAGCAAACGCAGTCAGTGGTTATAAATTCGTGGGTGTAGCCACACGCCCTTTGGCAAATAGTAACTATAGTACAAGTTGTAAAATGTAAAAGAATTTATAAGGTACATTATATATACGAGAGAGAAGTAGCATCAGAGCAGTATAAAGGCACAGCATAGCGGCATTAGCCCCAGCCTAAGATGATGACATTGCACCGTCTTACCAGTGGGTCGCATGGGGCCGGTGTGGTTGACCGGGCTGACAAAGGGCCCGGTCCGCAATAAATTTGGGGTAAAAAAAAAAAAAAAAACGGTGTGATGGCCAAAACATTCACCAACATGACACCACTCCCTCCCCTCCCCCTCTCTCCCTCTCTCATCGATCTTCACTAGTTATTTATTTATTTTATACACGCCCGTCATTGGTACACACTAGCGTTTTGTCTTACATTGTCTTGAGTAGTACATATATGTTAGCGACTATGGCTAGGCCGCTATAGGTAGTGTAAAACGTAGGCTATGGTGTAAATATACAGGCGAGATGTGCACAGTAATGAGTAACATAATGAGTGTTGAGGATAAGTGTGAAATAGATTGGAGAACGGCAAGTAATTGTATGTGTAACTGTACATGTTATGAGTATAGTGCTATCTAGAGCGTAGGTATAAGTTCAGGATATCCACGGAGAATGAGATGTAACGGATTTTCATTGATTAACCATTAGATTTGCTAGGTCAGCGTATTAAGTCGTGGGTTTCTATACTTAGCAGTGATTGGACATTCCATTATATTGTAATGTAATGTGTGTGCTGCAGGTGCCCCACAAACTGCACATGGTACAGGGCCATCTCTGGTGATTTCCCAATAATATTTATAACATAGTCTCAGTCTCAAGACAACAGCGTCATAAACTCCACCTCTTTGGTCATATGTTACTTGAGTATTCTGGGACCATTTACATAGTAAAGAGAGGTAGTACTGCCATTTGCCATGCTAACATGAAGCTGTCTAGTAATATCATGACTTACAAGAGAGATGATCGTACTTTTGGCAGAAGTATTGGTGTATTCAGCATTAATATCAGGAGAGTCCAAAAGTAGCGCTGTATGAGCTAAATCGTCAGCTTTTTCACTGAAGGGTATCCCAACATGGGAAGGAATCTATGAGAAGTGGACTTTATAAGCTGTGCTTTCAGTACTCCGGAGGTTGATAGACACCCATTGACTATATCACAATCTGTGGGAGTACTAGACAATAATTCATACAGAGCTCCCTGACTGTCAGTAAAGGAATGAACATCCTTAGATAAAGATACAACAAAACCAAGTCCCTCTTCTACTGAATATAGTTCTACCCTTGCAGATTAAAGACAGTCTGGGAGTCCTCTTAAAATTACAGTGTCCACGTACAGTGTGGGAGATTCGTAATCCCTAATATCACCCAGATTTAGTGCCATCAGCAGACCCGTCACAGTATACTGTATGTGTACAGACTGGTGACGACTTTTTCATGAAGAGGGATTTAATTTCACATGGCAGCTTGGGCTTGTCGAGTTTCTCTATGTTCTTAGTCACTCTACGAGGACTCTAGGTGGCCCGACCTTGTGTTTATATTAAAGGTTTGATATTAAGAGTCTTTGTCGGTAAAACTATGTGTATATTAAGAGTCTTTGTCGGTAAAACTATGTGTATATTAAGAGTCTTTGTCGGTAAAACTATGTGTATTAATACACATAGTTTTACCGACAAAGACTCTTAATATCAAACCTTTAATTTGAACACTAAATAGGGAGGGTTGAAGGGAGTGAATTCTAAGAGAGATTATGGGGGTTATTGTGTAAAAATTAACATACATACTAATCCGGTTACCTTGCTTTCACCAATTGTATTACATAGGTTACTTTTTAAATATAAAAGTGAATTTAGAAAATTACTGTACTTTCTGTATTTCGTTGCTTTGCAGTTTGTTACTTTTAACTTTTTGAGTCAAATGCAAATTTACCCTGACTGAAATATTTATTGTTGTAAAGGACAAGGTACTTACACAACATAAGAAGGTGGCGGGTCTTGCCCACTTGCCACACATCTTCAGCAAACGCAGTCAGTGGTTATAAATTCGTGGGTGTAGCCACACGCCCTTTGGCAAATAGTAACTATAGTACAAGTTGTAAAATGTAAAAGAATTTATAAGGTACATTATATATACGAGAGAGAAGTAGCATCAGAGCAGTATAAAGGCACAGCATAGCGGCATTAGCCCCAGCCTAAGATGATGACATTGCACCGTCTTACCAGTGGGTCGCATGGGGCCGGTGTGGTTGACCGGGCTGACAAAGGGCCCGGTCCGCAATAAATTTGGGGTAAAAAAAAAAAAAAAACCGGTGTGATGGCCAAAACATTCACCAACATGACACCACTCCCTCCCCTCCCCCTCTCTCTCTCTCTCATCGATCTTCACTAGTTATTTATTTATTTTATACACGCCCGTCATTGGTACACACTAGCGTTTTGTCTTACATTGTCTTGAGTAGTACATATATGTTAGCGACTATGGCTAGGCCGCTATAGGTAGTGTAAAACGTAGGCTATGGTGTAAATATACAGGCGAGATGTGCACAGTAATGAGTAACATAATGAGTGTTGAGGATAAGTGTGAAATAGATTGGAGAACGGCAAGTAATTGTATGTGTAACTGTACATGTTATGAGTATAGTGCTATCTAGAGCGTAGGTATAAGTTCAGGATATCCACGGAGAATGAGATGTAACGGATTTTCATTGATTAACCATGAGATTTGCTCGGTCAGCGTATTAAGTCGTGAGTTTCTATACTTCGCAGTGATTGGACATTCCATTATATTGTAATGTAATGTGTGTGCTGCAGGTGCCCCACAAACTGCACATGGTACAGGGCCATCTCTGGTGATTTCCCAATAATATTTATAACATAGTCTCAGTCTCAAGACAACAGCGTCATAAACTCCACCTCTTTGGTCATATGTTACTTGAGTATTCTGGGACCATTTACATAGTAAAGAGAGGTAGTACTGCCATTTGCCATGCTAACATGAAGCTGTCTAGTAATATCATGACTTACAAGAGAGATGATCGTACTTTTGGCAGAAGTATTGGTGTATTCAGCATTAATATCAGGAGAGTCCAAAAGTAGCGCTGTATGAGCTAAATCGTCAGCTTTTTCACTGAAGGGTATCCCAACATGGGAAGGAATCTATGAGAAGTGGACTTTATAAGCTGTGCTTTCAGTACTCCGGAGGTTGATAGACACCCATTGACTATATCACAATCTGTGGGAGTACTAGACAATAATTCATACAGAGCTCCCTGACTGTCAGTAAAGGAATGAACATCCTTAGATAAAGATACAACAAAACCAAGTCCCTCTTCTACTGAATATAGTTCTACCCTTGCAGATTAAAGACAGTCTGGGAGTCCTCTTAAAATTACAGTGTCCACGTACAGTGTGGGAGATTCGTAATCCCTAATATCACCCAGATTTAGTGCCATCAGCAGACCCGTCACAGTATACTGTATGTGTACAGACTGGTGACGACTTTTTCATGAAGAGGGATTTAATTTCACATGGCAGCTTGGGCTTGTCGAGTTTCTCTATGTTCTTAGTCACTCTACGAGGACTCTAGGTGGCCCGACCTTGTGTTTATATTAAATTAATGGAAGGAGAATTTGCATTGAAGTCGCTCAAGAGTTGGACATACAACCGAGATACGTGTTTGGAGGTGAGCGAGCATTGTTATGAAAGTAGCCTACATCAAGGAGTGTCGTAGTTGTTCAGATCCGTAAAATTTACTCTGTACTTTTACTCTAAGTAACGTTTTGGCAGAGCAACTGTGCTTTAACTTGAGAAAATTATGTGAGTACTTCATCCAGCTCTGCCATCATGTCGATTTAGTTCAAAATAAATCCATGCAGGTATTGCCTCCTTCCCCCCAAAAACAATGTTGGCCAAATATCAGCCTTATCGTTGTAACGGTAGTTTTTAATACGACATCTCAGGTCCTTCCACGTCCCTTGCGTTCGTTTTATATCCACCAGATCGATTATCGTCAATCCGGACAAAATTAGGTCATTCCTATGTAAGCGTGTGCCAAGTAAGCACTGTTGTTGTTGCTATTATTGTTGTTGCCCCAGACTTATCTGGATGTAAACTGTGTATATTGCAGGCTGAAGTTGTCCTGCGGTCCACATGCTTGTTTCGGGGGATAGTGAGAGAGCTGAGAGATGTTTTATATAACCGAGCAGTGGAGCTGCCCGGTTATGAATGTCAAAACGGGATGGTGTCCCTCTCCAGCATCAGATCAGCCGTATTAGTACGATATGAAGGCACTGAATGCAAAATAGTTCACTGAAAAAGAAGCATCCTTACAAAATCTCTCAGGTCAGCAACAACATTGCCCAGAATCAGCATTGAAGCCATATGTTTGGCTTGGGCCGTATTCATAGACGTTCTTAAGCCAAAGTTGGTCTCAGCTAGTTGTATTTTTATAAAAATTACTCAGGATTGTTGTCCTGTATTCTACTACTTGAGTAGGCTCATACACTTTGTTAATTAATGACTGTGTGTGTGTGTGTGTGTGTGTCTGTGTGTGTTCTTACCTAAGTGTATTTTTATATTATTCAGACTTCGTACATACTTTTATCTTCACTCCTACACCTGCTGATCATGAATTTCACCAACTTTCGACTGAATACTCAATGTAGACTGATAGATAGACAGATACAGATAGAGATTAGATATCTACACTAGTGTATATTGTATATATTACATATAAACGATAATTAAGTAAAATATAACCTCTGCCAAGGAGGTTGTTTTTTGGCTTTGTTGTTTGCTTGTTTGTTTGTCTGGCTGTATATCTGTGTCTGTTTGTCTGTCTGTCGAAAAACTACAGGAAGAATGACTGAGGGCTATCAGACAAAGAAGTGATTAAAGTTTGGGCTTAAAGAATCTGAAGTCAAACTCAAGGTCATAAAAAACAGGATAGGAAGATGTTACTGTTTGAACCTGACTGCTTAACTGCTATGGAGATTTCCATTGCGCGTAAACTGGCCAGGATCCTTTAGGAATACGATCTCTGAAAGATTACGGTTCTCTCTAACTGCAGCGCGTTAAACCACGAGTCCACAAGGCGTCCAGTTGGTTACGAGATTACTATCCAAAGTTGTATTTCTTGGATTACAGGAAACAGTCTGCCTTGTTCATCGGACTAGATTCACCTGAAGGTTGCACTATATCAAGCAAGTGATGGTAGTTGTACGCATCTGTCACTGTCTTACTTATGAGAGGAAGATTCTAGTACATTGTACCTTTTTTCTTGGGTAAATACAAGGAAAGGCGGAAGAAAATTTCTTCCACGTTCTTCCTGCAAAAAAAAAAAAACGTGGAAGTTGAGAGATGGAATCTAAAATGCAGTATAATATCACCGAGGGCAACCCAACACCTCCAGAAGGAGCCCACAGAGAAGCATATACAGCGTGCCTAGACTACGGGCGACAGGGCTGTGCGCCCCTAAGACCCGGAGCTCGCCGACCACCACCATAGCAGGAATACGAGACTACCTTCCAAACGAGCCGACCACTGACAACCACGGGGTGGAGCAGTTACTCCAGCTCCAGTCAGCACCCCTGAGACGGCCAGTAGCCGCTCAACCCTCGTACAGGAGACGGCCTGCAGTTGCTGTGGAGGTAACAAGGAGATGGCTGATGGCCGTTCCCGCCTTCGTCAGGAGACTGCCAGAAGCTGCTCTGAAGGTGCCCCTAACGAGACGGCTGGTAGCCACTCGACCCTCCTACAGGAGACGACCTGCAGCCGCTCTGGAGGTAACAAGGAGATGGCCGGTAGCCACTCTGAAGGTGCCCTGAATGAGACGGCCGGTAGCCGCTTGACCCTCCTACAGGAGACGGCCTGCAGCCAATCTGGAGGTAACAAGGAGACGGCCGGTAGCCGCTCTGAAGGTGCCCCTCAAGAGACAGCCTGTAGCCGCTCGACCCTCCTGCAGGAGACAGCCTACAGCCGCTCCAGAGGTAACAAGGAGACGGCCCGTAGTTGCTCCTGCCTTTGTCAGGAAATGGCCGGTAGCTGCTCCAAAGGTGCCCCTGAGTCGGCCTGTAGCCACTCCCTTCCCCAGGCCAAGGCCAGTAGCCAGGCCTTAGCGATGGCCAGTAGCCGCGCCCCTAGAAGGCCATGGCCAGTAGCTGGGCCCTACGGTAGGAGACAGCCAGTAGCCACTACTCTGTCAGGTGCTGACTCCTGTCCACCGACTTACGACCCAGAGGGAGCCCCCAGCCTGGAGTACTGGAGAGGCCCCGTGACTACCACCAGGCTCTTCTCCCTGCAGCCGGTTCCTGAGAGGACTTGCCTGATGGACCCCGACATAGGCTGATGCCACAGCTCCCTCCTGACAGCGTCCCTGACCGCCGGGTACCACAGCCCTTGGGACCTCCAGACCGCCCCCAAGACCCCCGGGCGGGACCTCCCTACACCCCGACGCCGGAGATCTTCGTCCTCCATCAGGCGCCTGAGCGAGAAGTTCAGGCAGCTATTCGGCCCCAGCCCTGAAGGCCAGTCTTCCCCCCCAAGCCCTGAAAGCGCGGGACCCTTCGCCACCAGCAGCCCCGGACGAGAGAGGATGCCTCTACGCGTGATCCCGTGGCCCCTGAATACACAGGCCCCTGGCAGAACTCAGCCCCGTCAGTAGTGAGGCTGAGTCACCTCTGCCGCCCTTGTACCTGACCGCCACTATGCCCAGACCTGAAAGTGAGTGATAGTGAAAGCACAGTGTCCGCGACATGGTAAAGTAGGGGCAGAGCAGTGAGTTAACAGAATAAGGGAAGTCAGTGAGAAAAGCATCAGTAATAATATAAAAGGGTGGTGGAATGAGCAAGGTAACAGTGAAACAATGAACACGGCAAGGCAGTGAAATACGGATCTGCCTCAGTGAACACGCTACCAGAGGGTGACCGCCTCACAATAAGATCATACGGAGGCCTCAGTGCAAAAGTAACAATTAACGACCCGACCAACAAACCCGTTAGCCTACTCGCAGTGAAACAGTGCCACCACCTCCACCAGTACACAGAACCTAGACTTTCCTACAATAATAGTGCAAAACCTCTCTACCCGAACTGCTATTCAGTTTACCCGATCTTGTCCTGAGTAGTATCCTGTAACACCCCATATATAGGCCTTAGAATTATTAAAATGCCCGCTGCCGGGCCTTCCGCCCCGCCACCCCCCACACCACCACCGGGCCACCACCACCCCACCACCCGAGGAGGAGATAACAGGGATGTTAATGACCTAGGGCAAAAGGGTCACCCAACCACCACTGACCTGTGCCCCTTCTCCCCGCAACTGCCACAACGCCAGGTGAGCCTACTGTAGATCCGCAACAACTTCAACGGCGAGTTGACCATCGACAGCAGTGGGGTGGGACTGATATAAAATCAGTCCCTAGTAGCATTGTGGTGACGACCACAGCTTCACCCCAGAAGGGCAGGAGGTCCCTTGGTGAGCCACAAGGTGTTCGCACCTCTGCCACTGTGAGCCATGAGGGAACACCACCCTCTGCCACAACTCTGGTGAGCCACGAGGGGCTAGTACCCTCTGCCACAGTGAGCCACGAGGGAACACCACCCTCTGCCACAACTCTGGTGAGCCACAAGGGGCTAGTACCCTCTGCCACAGTGAGCCACGAGGGAGAAATACCCTCTGTCACAACCAGGACAGGAGGTCCTTTAGTGAACTGTGAGGGAGAAATACCCTCTATCACTAACAGGGCAGGAGGCCCAATAGTGAGCTATAAGGGGCCAACACCCCTAGCCACCCCAAGGGTAAGAGCCCCTTGTATAAAGCCAAAAGTGGGTCCCAGGGCCGATCGACCTGGCGCCACGGCTGTGTCGGAGACAAGAGAGAGAGAGTCGCCTCTGTGCTACCCTCCCTGTGTAAGAGAGAGAACACGGCCTCCGTGTGTCCTCTATCTTCAGCCAACTCCTGCAGGAGTAGCTGGACACCACCCGGGAGAGTTGCCCCGAAGGTGTCCCCCGAGCAAAGACCCAGTCCCAGTCGGGACCTACCTTCCACTCCCGGGAGATTCTTGTCTCCCCCAGGCACCAGCAGGAGACGAGGCCGCAGCCCACACCTGACGGCACGTCCCCTGACAGACCTCCACAGTCCCCGGACCCCCAGGCGAGCCCAGCAGCCTACCAACACTGTCCTCCTCACGCCCCGAAGCCTCCGACGCCTGACACGACTTCTCCACCTGTTTGGCTCCAGTCCCGAGGGCCACCACACCAGGTCGAGGCCCCACATAGACGGGCCTCCCTGCGCCACGACGACGAGACCCCGAGAGGAGGGTCTACATTAGGTCGAGGCCCCACATAGACGGGCCTCCCTGCACCACGACGATGAGACCCGAGAGGAGGGTCCACATCAGGTCGAGACCCCAGGCAAGAGGGTCTCCCTGCAACACCTCAGCGGATCGGACCTGGGTCGAGTCTCCCCCCAGCGGGTACGGTGATTCCCGCCACGGGTAGAGCCCCCGGAGGTCCCCCCCTTAAAGTGACAGAGTGATATCGCCCCAGAAAAATGGGTAAGATCAGTGACATCCCTTCCTTTACCCGAGAAAGTGAAACCGGAACAATGACAGAGTGACAGTGTGAATTAGAGGGATTCCAGCTATAAATGCCCGTGATTACCACAAACTCACCTGCCCTCTACTAAAGACTATAATTCCGAAACCGTGAGTTTAGTGTTGTTCCCCCAGCCCAGAATAGAGAAGTTCCCCCTTGCCAGTGTACGCGCGGGCGAGTGTCACCGCGCCCAGCCCAACGAGTCAATTGTCGTGGTCCGTTCCCCCTGCCCTTTTATAGTAATATTCCTCCCCTGGACCATTAAACCTATATATTCCTCTTGTGCCAGTGAACTGAGATCTTTTGGGCTTTGATGAAAGACAGTCACATCCACTTATAGAACCCCAACCCATTGCAAAGTGTAATTACAGTGTATGTTAAATATCCCGTGTTATCTTAACGTAACTTTGTATATCTGTATCCCCTGTCCAGAATATCATTCTATGTAATATTGTAACGGTGTAAGGTAATAGATGCGTTAAAGGTGGACTGCCTAGTTTTTATGTCCTGTTCCTTTGTTGGTGCTTTACTTCCGGTCCGGAAAGAGGACCCCGCTACGAGGAGTCGGCCTAAAAACACTCAGCATAACAATTATAGTTGTCCAGTATACCCTTATTTGTGACATCTGCCCTTTCCACTGTAGAATTTAGCAATACACATGTCAGGTTGTTGCCTTGAGTTTTTGTGTCCTGCCTCTCTCTTATTTGTCTAAGCTCCGGTCTAGAAAGAGAACCCAGCTGCACACTAGGCGTTACCTAGCATTACAGAATCGAATTAAGTTTATGAAATTCACCTCTTCTTGTATTATGGCAATTATAATCTCACATTTGATATTCCTTTTTGCAGGAAGAACAAGCTAGAAATATCATGCATTTTCCTTTTCTAGTCTTCATGTGAAATTAACCCTATTCGGTGCAGCCCGTATCATTTTTGATACGCCCTAACTTATTTTTACCAATAAACTCTAGTTTGTAAGCAATGCATGGTCTCACGATTGTTTTCTTATTAAATTACTGGAAACACAACAAATGGTGATTCTGAGCGAAAAAACTGGGTTGAAACGAGCGTTTTCTCTAAAATTAACGATTTTTCCCCGTGGAGAGCGCTAAACAAAAAGAAAACGCTCGAAGATGAGTGAAATATCTGGGACATTAGCCTACGCAAGCCTAACCGGCATCAACACAGCTTCCAGACGTACGATACGTTTCCTATTTTCATTAAAACTACTTTATTTTCTATGTATTATTCATTGTTCATACTGTATGACTCCTCATACCTAGTGAAATAGTTATTTCATTCACTAATTTTATTATCTATGTATTATTCATTGTTTTTTCTCTATGACTTCTCATACCCAATGAAATGGTTGTTCGTACACATACACACAGATACACACATGTGCACTGTACTGTGCACACAGATACACACACGTGTATTGTAATGTGCACACACACACACACACACACACACACACAAACCTCGCGGCTCTCGTGTAGGCGTGCCGGACCCGGACGACGGTTAGTTAGCAATTTATTAGGGAATGGAGTGGATGTGCTGACGGACGTTGTCATGGTTTTTACTTTCGACTATGTTGACGACCCAGTCGAAGATTACTTGGAATAGGTAGTTGGCGATGATGATGATGATGATGGCCTTGCCTTGGATAGAGTAACTGAGGGCGACGATGAAGATGATCAGAATGATGACAAAATGAAGAAAGTGGGTACCACTCAGAAACAGAAAGCCACTGGTGAAAAATAGATTAATCAGTTCTTTGGACCAATGCTTGAACAAACAAAATTATGACGAATTTGTCCTGCCACACGAGCTCAGGGAATATACCTGCATTTTAGAGAAACCCCAGAGAAAATTAGATATCGGTAATCAATAACATGGACCAATCATACAGAAGGTAGGCCTGTTGAGAAGGTATTGCCTAGTCAAGGATGTTTGTTAGGAGAGGCAAGGTCAGCTAATACAGAAATAATGGCATGGGAGTTGTTTATAACATCTAATATGATTGATGGTATTGTAACCCATGCTAACACAAGGCATAATTACCGAAATTTCTAATACTGACAGTGCGAAATACCAACACACGTCAAGATGACTGATGCCATTGAATTGAAAAGCTTTTTTGGCCTGCTCTATCCAAGAGGCTTGTTGGGACAAAATAAATATTGCTTTAATCGTCTCTTCATGGAAGGGTTTGGTCACCCAATATTTGGAGCCGTCATGTCTGTAAAACGATTTGGTTTCTTACATGCCAACATAACTTTTAACAACATTGATACCAGACACCAGAGATGGGTACACGATCGACATTGATACCAGACACCAGAGATGGGTGCACGATCAACATTAATACCAGACACCAGAGATGGGTACACGATCGGTTTGCAGCAATCAGGGAGCTTTTTGAACAGTTCAGTAATTGTTGTTGCTCAGTGTTAGAGCCAGGTGACTTCTTGACCACTGATGAAATGTTATATGGGTGCAGAACACACATAGGGTTCAGACTACAATAAGAGCAAACCCGTACTCTACGGCCTCCAATATAAATCTATTAATGCTGTTAGATATCCATTTACCTTTAGGACAGCTGTATATTCGGGTAAACCTGGAAAGCCAGGACCACACTACATACGCGGTACAGTTCCAACAGTGAAAGCTCTGGTAAGTCAGTTACAAGCCTCAGTCGACCTTAGAGGTAGGATTATTAGCCTGGATAGATTTTACACCAGTATAGAGTTACTGGAGTGGCTTCAAACACAAGGTATCTCAGCCTTAGGTACTATAGATTCTACTAGGAAAGGCACACTACCAGAGATAAAGACAGTCACAGAAAGGGAAGATAGGTCATACCAAATTTACTGGAAGAAACACGGAGAGGAAATGACACTGAATCCTATGTAACACCCACCAAAAGCAAAGGTAAGAAAAATGTGTTACTTCTGAGCACAGATTCCCCTATATTAGGCATTACCAAGGATGATGATTTTGAAAAAAATATATATATATATTTAAATTGTATGATTTCACTAAAGGAAGCACTGACATTATGGATCAGAGAATAAGTTTTCATACAGTACACACTAAAGCTAGAAGATGGACAGTGAATGCCCTTGGCTACATTGTCGACACTGCCAGAGTAAATTCACAGACAATTTATTCGTTATATAATAATCAGGACCCAAGAAAAATTGCTTCAGTCTCCTATGGCTGGCAGTTAGTGAAGGCATTGTGTAATCCGAAAATTGAAAGAAGAAAAGGTCAGGCTTGTGGTCTGACCAGGAATACAATAGCTAAGATGAATCTGATGCTCGGACAGGGAGATGTAGAGGAGGCCGTCCCAGAAGTAACACATGAGAATAGGTCAGTCAAGCGGCACAAGTGTCATTCATGCCTGGAGTCTCTTTATGGTCCAGGATACACTCAGAATCGCCCTAAAGTAAAATCGTCCACGAAACAACGTCAAGTATGTCACAAGTACACCTGTGATCAGCATTGAAATAAAGTATGTATGAAATGCTATAGTAACATCCTCAATCAGTGTAAGTCTTGTTTTGGAAATTAAGAATGAATATGCATGTCTGCGAATATGTATAGATTATGACTGAGTTTACGTTATATACGGATTATATTTTTGTTAAAAAATTTCCTTATATGATAGATGTAAATAGAGATACGGAAGGTGAGGATCTTGCAGCATAAGAATCCTCCAGCTTACTTATATTAGTTGTAAGTGTAGAGTAAAAAGGATGTTCGAGTGCGTAGGATCAAATACCGCCGGAAAATACATAGATTAGGAGCATAGGCATGGATAGCCCCGAGTTAACGGTTACTACTCTTTCGACCTGTGACGGGCTGTGGGTCACTGAGGGCCCTGTTAGTTAATTGGCACCCGTCGGGATCTTTTTAACTTACCAGGGGTCGATGCTGCAGGGGGTGGATCAGCTGAAATGAAGCATGGTCTCGCAGTGGAGAGGAGCTGGGGCCTGATTGACTGCTGTCTCCCTTGAAAGCCCCAGGCAAGGCTCTGGACCTAACCCCTCATATCCACACTGTGCCTGTGCATTAACCAGGGAACAGCTTGTTCTCCGGTTAATAGAGATACAGGGTTTAACCAGGAAGCTACAGGCTGCGCTAAGCTATTCAGTAATCCAAAGACTGGCACGTTTCCTGGTTAACAGTCTATCTATCTATCTATCTATCTATAGCCTGACGCCCTAATCCCGCAAAGGGTGGCCGCAGACAAAACGCCTCCAAGTCACTCTGTCACCCACCATTTGACTACCCTCCCCCCAACTCACCCCCCCTCCCTCATATACCTCTCAACTCCATCCCTCCACCTCATCCTCGGTTTACCCCTCCCTCTCCCTCCCTCCACCTCACCTACATACACCCTCTTAGTCAGTCTTTCATTCTCCATTCTCTCCACATGTCCAAACCACCTCAGTGTATTTCTCCTAATCTCAACCACATCCACATCTACCCCACAACGTTCCTTCACTTCTTCATTCGTCAACCTGTCCCTCCACGTCACTCCACATGCTCCTCTCAAGTAACTCATTTCCACTGCTCTCACTCTTGACTTGTTCCCCTCTTGCAAGGTCCACGCCTCGCTTCCATACGTTAGGGTAGGGATCACAATGCCATCATGCAGTGACTTCTTAACTTCCATACTCACCTCCCCATTTCTCATCACTGCTTTCAGCGTACCAACAACCTTCCTTCCCTGCTGTACCCTTTCACGTACTTCTACTCCTAAGAATTTAATGGTGACCCCGCATGTACGGAGCTTTGCCTGGCAGCTGCATTTTCTCGTGGTGACTACTAACAAAGGATCAAGGGACTGACTTCTGGAGAGACTGACTGGCTGACCGTCAAAGGTCTCAGTGATAGGCTAGTGATTGACCAGTGGGAAATTACTAATAAACTGACATCAGAAGGACAGTCTACTGACTAATTTGTCGGTATTTTGGGATTGACTGCCCCACTGAATAACTATTGATTTATACTGTATATTGATGATGTTTTGGGTATAACTATTCATAATTGAATATTTGTTATTGCATTGCTCTGAATACTCCTTGAGGAGTAGCATGAGCAGATAGAGCTACCGTGCCCTTTGAATAATTGGTTATAACTAAATATTTCTCTGTGCCCTTCAATTTTAAATTGCAGTACTCAGATTTAGAAATACCTATATATTATATTGGTGACAACAGATTCAGCCTTCTCAAGGACCTCCTTCAGCTGTAAGGAGTGAGAAGCAGGTAGACCTTTATTATACAACAGAGGGGCAGGCAGAATAGGAGGTGGGTAAGGCACAAGGCTGTTGATGTGGAATTTTGCAATTATTATGCAATATTTATGCCTTTTCAAGCATTTATCTCCCGTACATCTACCGCCTTCTACCTTATCTACCTCCTGTTCTCCCCGGCCCTTTCTCACTCGCCATCCATTTGTATGATAAAGGTCACCTGTTTCTCACTCCTTAGTTACACGTGAAGTGGGTCCATGAGAAGGTCGAGTCTGTTTTGTTCTCACGAATAGATTATATTTCACACACCAACACAATCCTCACAAACCACCACAGACCTCACACACGAGCACAATCCTCACACACCACCACAGTCCTCACACACCACCACAGTCCTCACTCACCAACACAGTCCTCACTCACCAACGCAATCGTCACACACCACCACAGTCCTCACACACCAACACAGTCCTCACACACCAACACAGTCCTCACACCACCACTGTCCTCGCTCAACACAATCCTCACACACCACCACAGTCCTCACACACCAACACAGTCCTCACACCACACGTGTAAAATTAATTAATAAGAATAATCTTTTACTTCTATAAATTCATTATTATATAGTGGTAATGACATTTGAAAAATAAATAACTACTTTCTAAAGGGAGGAGGTTGGGGAGAGTAGTAGGTGGGATACATGGCGAGTTGGGTCCTCGTCCCGTATCCTGGTTACACACTTTTTTTGAGTGTGGCTGAAACTCGCTTAGCTAAATATTATATTCAGTCATTAGAAAGAAATATATGGTAGTATTATCATCATCATTATGTACTTTCCATTTTTAGTCCACAGCAGGACTGGACTCTTCACTTAGGGAGGTTTTAGTCAGGAAGCCCTAACCCACGGCCCTGCACAGTTGTTGACTTTATACACGGGTTTTATTCACTCCTGTGTAGAGCACAGCTGTCATGTGTGGGGAGGCTCCCCACACAGTTCTTCTCAACAGGATGGAGTCGGAAACTTTTCGTCTCATTGACTTTCCTCTTACTGGCTCCCTTCAACCTCTGTCTCCGCCGCACTGTTGCATGATTGTCTCTTTTCTATCGCCACGTCAATGGTCACTGCTCCTCTGAACTGTCTGCTTGCATCCCTCCACCACCACGGCAGGCACGCAGCACCCGTCTTAGCAACAAACTCAGCCCTTTTCTGTCCAACTCTCTAATGCAAGAGTTAACCGTTGCTCCAGTCATTCATGTATGCAACATGTCAACTCTGGAATTGTCTCCATCTCTGTTTTTCTTACTGCCTACGGTCTCCAGTCTTTCATACACAGTGTGTCCAGGCATCTCGAAATGAACTGATCTTCAATTTGGCTCTGCTGTCGTTTTTTTCTTGGAGGGAGCAATTTGTAGGTCCTGCCCTTTGGTTCGTTCTTTCTTGCATAAAAAAAAATACTTGCATGTATAACCAGAAATTATTTACACGCTTACATTATTAGATTTCCTTGACTAATAGCTACCTCTCCATCAACTAGTCTACCTAGTAGTAAATCCACTGAAAGTGGGTTTAGGAGTTATGATGGTGAGGAAGAAAGGGAGAGTATTAGTGGTGGCGAATGAGTTAGAGAGATGGTGGTGAGAAAAAGAGCGGTGGTAGTGAGACAGGGAGAGTAGGGTAGAAGGGAATATAGTGGTGAGTGTTAGAGTGATGGAGGGAGGGAAGGTGGTGGTGAGGAAGATGGGAGGTGGTGAGTGTGAGGGAGGAAGGGTGGTGATGTTGATGATGAGGAAGATGTGTAAGCTATCAACTTCCATGTTATGGACGGTGTGTGTGTGTGAAAGACAACAGTAAACGGTTTATTGATACTGCAGCCCTCAGACTGAAAATATAGCCTACAGCTTTGATATATGGCAAACATGATAAGCGTTGGTGAATGGTAAAATATATGGTCATTTGATATTTACATTAATTTTAAATTTGATAATAGTTAAACGTGTGTGTGTGTGTGTGTGTGTGTGTGTATATGTGTGTGTGTTTCAGTGCGCGCGGGTGCGGTACGATATGTTTGGCGGCGCTTGCCTTGCAACGGCGCCGACGTCTCCGAATGCGTTCCTTTCAATTCGTCAAACCAATAATATTACTCAAGATTCTTTTCACGATACTAGGGTCGTAAGTGTGGGAAATCGCCAAGGGTTGCACCGAATAGGGTTAATTAAACCTTCCTCACGCAGAGCATTGAGGGTAAATTTGTTTATAAATATTCTGAGAGTCTGGGCGGCTTTAACACGTTCGGTTCCTGATGAACTCATAAAGGGTCTTAAGCAATACGCAGGATAAGCAGTTCCATGTAGCAGCCCTGAACAGAAATAGTTTCCGTCTGCGTAGTTTTTCACACAAAATCACTTTAATATTGTTGTGAATTGTTTGGTGTCTGAGGCAAAGGATATAAAGAAACAAATTCATACACAGGTTAAGCTCGAGAAGCTTTGTGAATACAAACTCCTCTAGTTCCTGAGCCTCAGAAATTATTCTATACTCGTGAAGGTATGACAATTAAATTCCAGACTACTTATAAATGATGTTTTCGGTATCCACATTGAGCATAAAAGCGTATCATATGCTTCGTGTTGTCACAGAAGACTAAAATTACGATGAAATAATATGCTTCGATACGAACATGAACTGTACGAACGAGAGGAGGACGGTGGGTTGGGAGGGTTGCGACAGTTCGAGGAAATTTTTTTTTTTTTTCTTCAATGCTTCACGATCTCTACCCAATAATTGTATTTACCATAACTTAACAACCGTACAGCTTCGCAGATAGTTGGTCACAAAGTTTACGAAATATTGCCAGTAATAAAGGAAAATTATTGAGTACAAGTAACATGTTGGCAAGGTCTTCCATCAATGCAATCCTTGAAAAACTGGAGAAGTCTTCACAAACGGTATCAGCCATTCTGTACCATAAACAGGTCTCTATAGAAGTGAATAATTGACTAGTTTTGTTTAGTTCTGTTTTCGTACTTTAGTTTTGGCTTTGGTCCAGGTGTGCAGCATTGAGTAGTTGTGCAAGTGAAGATAAAAGTGAGGACATGGAATCTTACACACACGTTAGGCTCAAGAAAGTTAATGAATATCTTGCCTCCCGACGTTGAGTGAGATGCATGCTGTCCTTGGTTGTACGTACCGGGCAATTTTAACAACACGACGTCTCATTCTTACTAATCCCAGGTGATTTTCTTCAGTTTACGCTTTTCGAAGTGGAGAGGTTGAACAAACATTTGTTAACCCCTTTACCACCAGGCACAAAACTCCGTCGAATGGCAGCTTTAAGGCTGGCCTTAAATGAAATATTAAAGGCGGCCCTACGGCTGCCTCTAAGGCCCATGCACGGCGACCCCTTGCCTTGTCTTAAGGCTGACTTAAGTTTCGTGCATTGGCCTTAGCTAAGGCTAGCCTTAACTGTAGGGAATGTTTTGGGGGAAATCTCGTGCGTCAGCTGAGACTCTTCCGACCAATCAGACGGCAGAACACAGAAACACTGGGCCAATCACAGAGCTTCATGAATCAGCCGGGGGTGAGAGGCGAGAGCGAGTGTTTATGTTACCGGAAATGTGGGGAAACCTGTCACATAGAATGCCTCGGTAAACTATGTAATGCTAAAATTTCAAGACAAGGTCTAAGAAAATCATTTGTACACATTTCCTTGGTATTCTGTAGATTACCGTGTTTGTTTTCGGCAAAGTGAGAAACGACCAAACAGTAGCAAACCGGCAAATGTAAAATCATTTATTTCAGTATGTTAGGCTAATTTAGACTGCGGTTAGGTTAGGCTGGGATAGTCTAGGCTACGTTCAGATACGGTATAGGTAAGTTAGGTTAGGTTAATTTAGGTAAACGCCTAACAGCGCTCTTCTAAATTAGCCTAACCTAACTTAAACTTAACCTATATTATCCCAGCCTAACCCCCTGCTGTTTATTATACTTTGCCATAAAAATGCTAGACATTCTAATAAAATCCCTACGTAAAATGTATAAAGTCAGAATGAAATAAGCATATGTCATACCTAGCCAAAAAATGCTAGAGTAGTCTGTCGAATACCTGGGCATTCTATACAATACCTTATTTTCACACAGTGCCGGTAACATTAACATAACAGTCAAAGATAAGCAAGTGAAGTACAAGTAATTAATTGAAAACAATGTCGGGCGCAATGAAAAGCACTCCAGCATTACACCCACACAACCTTGGGTTTAGAAGTAAAGAAACAAAATAGCAGTATGAACGCGAACTTATTATGTTTGCCATGTTTTACCTAACCATTGTCTAACTTAACACAAAGTAATCAGCAACCACAGTTACCTAGCAGAAAACTGTCACCATAGACACCTTGGTTCACATCTCTGGTGGAGGTTAGAATTAACCCAGATATAGGCAGCGCGATTGCTGCCAGGATATCTGTAATTACAGCTCAATATCATTTTGTTGCTGTCACAACTTGCACATCCAGTAAATGGAACCCATTGCAACTGGCATGTACATGTTCTTTGTGATTTGGGGCCTTAATTAGTATGAGGGTTCAATCCATTACTCCAAGCACTTTAGGAAGTTAACAATGAAGAATTATCACCAACCCATAATATGGTTGCATGGGAAAGCAGAAGTAGAGGGAAAATAAAGGCAATAAGAAACATGCAAACATTATGAAAAGGGGGTAGGACAGAAGACAGAAGAGGACAGTTAGGAATGAAGGACTGAAGACAAAAAGGCTCCTTAGTTGCCCTTTACAAGCAGGGATACTGGGGATGTGTTCTTTCCCTCCCTTCTCATGGGGAACCCAAGCACTTTAGAAAAATTATTTATTCTGTGGAAACCCTCTAGTCTCTGTTCTTCTCCGCAAAGCACTGGGAATCTTAATTTTTCTGTAATTTCCTGTATAAAGCATCTGTCAAACGTGATATCACTTTGGATATACTTGTTGACTGGTGAATACCACTCTTCAACAACACACTGATAATTCCCCTGGGTTGCCAAAAAATGTTGCGTAGGCAAGAATGGCATGGGAGTGTAGCTTGACACTCCCAGTATGAGGCTCAAGTTCTGTTAAATGAAGGAATTTGCTCCTGGGGAGGCGATATTGTCTCAATGCATGTTCATCATTTATGTTATGGGGGTTCAGTGGATCAAAGAAACCTCCATTCCCTTCTTAACCCTATTCGGTGCAACCCTTGGCGATTTCCCACACTTACGACCCTAGTATCGAGAAAAGAATCTTGAGTAATATTATTGGTTTGACGAAGTGAAAGGAACGCATTCGGACACGTCGGCGCCGTTGCAAGGCAAGCGCCGCCAAACATATCGTACCGCACCCGCGCGCACTGAAACACTCACACACACACACACACACACACGTTTAACTATTATCAAATTTAAAATTAATGTAAATATCAAATGATAAAATATTTTACCATTCACCAACGCTTATCATGTTTGCCATATATCAAAGCCGTAGGCTATATTTTCAGTCTGAGGGCTGCAGTATCAATAAACCGTTTACTGTTGTCTCTTACACACACACCGTCCATAACATGGAAGTTGATAGCTTACACATCTTCCTCATCATCATCACCACCCTTCCTCCCTCACACTCACCACCTCCCATCTTCCTCACCACCACCTTCCCTCCCTCCATCACCCTCACACTCACCACTATATTCCCTTCTACCATACGCTCCGTCTCACTACCACCGCTTTTTTCTCACCACCATCTCTCACTTGCCACCGCTAATACTCTCTCTTTCTTCCTCACCTTCATAACTCCTAAACCCACTTTCAGTGGATTTACTACTAGGTAGACTAGTTGATGGAGAGGTAGCTATTAGTCAAGGAAATCTAATAATGTAAGCATGTAAATAATACCTGGTTATACATGCGAGTATTTTTTTTTATGCAAGAAAGAAGGAACCAAAGGGCAGGACCTGCAAAATTGCTCCCTCCAAGAAAAAAACGACAGCAGAGCCAAATTCAAGATCAGTTCATTTCGAGATGCCTGGACACACTGTGTATGAAAGACTGGAGACCGTAGGCAGTAAAAAAAAAACAGAGATGGAGACAATTCCAGAGTTGACCTGTTGCATACATGAATGACTGGAGCAACGGTTAACTCTTGCATTAAAGAGTTGGACAGAAAAGGGCTGAGTTTGTTGCTAAGACGGGTGCTGCGTGCCTGCTGTGGTGGTGGAGGAATGCAAGCAGACAGTTCAGAGGAGCAGTGACCATTGAAGTGGCGATAGAAAAGAGACTGATGCAACAGTGCCGCGAAGAGACAGAGGTTGAAGGGAGCCAGTAAGAGGAAAGTTAATGAGACGAAAAGTCTCCGACTCCATCCTGTTGAGAAGAACTGTGTGGGAAGCCTCCCCACACATGACAGCTGTGCTCTACACAGGAGCGAATAAAACCCGTGTATAAAGTCAACAACTGTGCAGGGCCGTGGGTTAGGGCTTCCTGACTAAAACCTCCCTAAGTGAAGAGTCCAGTCCTGCTGTGGACTAAAAATGGAAAGTTCATAATGATGATGATGATAATACTACCATATATTTCTTTCTAATGACTGAATATAATATTTAGCTAAGCGAGTTTCAGCCACACTCAAAAAGTGTGTAACCAGGATACGGGACGAGGACCCAACTCGTCATGTATCCCACCAACCACTTTCCCCAACCTCCTCCCTTTAGAAAGTAGTTATTTATTTTTCAAATGTCATTACAACTATATAATAATGAATTTATAGAAGTAAAAGATTATTCTTATTAATTTTACACGTGTGGGGTGAGGACTGAGTTGGTGCGTGAGGACTGTGTTGGTGTGTGAGGACTGTGGTGGTGTGTGAGGATTGTGTTGATGAGTGAGGACAGTGGTGGTGTGAGGACTGGTGGTGTGTGAGGACTGTGTTGGTGTGTGACGATTGCGTTGGTGTGTGAGGACTGGGTTGGTGAGTGAGGACTGTGGTGGTGTGTGAGGACTGTAGTGGTGTGTGAGGACTGTGCTCGTGTGTGAGGTCTGTGGTGGTTTGTGAGGATTGTGTTGGTGTGTGAAATATAATCTATTCGTGAGAACAAAACAGACTCGACCTTCTCATGGACCCACTTCACGTATAACTAAGGAGTGAGAAACAGGTAGACCTTTATCATACAAATGGATGGCGAGTGAGAAAGGGCCGGGGAGTACAGGAGGTAGATAAGGCAGAAGGCGGTAGATGTACGGGAGATAAATGCTTGAAAAGGCATACATATTGCATAATAAATGCAAAATTCCACATCAACAGCCTTGTGCCTTACCTACCTCCTATTCTGCCTGCCCCTCTGTTGTATAATAAAGGTCTACCTGCTTCTCACTCCTTACAGCTGAAGGAGGTCCTTGAGAAGGCTGAATCTGTTGTCACCAATATATTATATAGGTATTTCTAAATCTGAGTACTGCAAATTAAAATTGAAGGGCACAGAGAAACATTTAGTTATAACCAATTATTCAAAGGGCACGGTAGCTCTATCTGCTCATGCTACGCCCCAAGGAGTATTCAGAGCAATGCAATAACAAATATTCAATTATGAATAGTTATACCCAAAACATCATCAGTATACAGTATAAATCAATGGTTATTCAGTGGGGCAGTCAATCCCAAAATACCGACAAATTAGTCAGTAGACTGTCCTTCTGATGTCAGTTTATTAGTAATTTCCCACTGGTCAATCACTAGCCTATCACTGAGACCTTTGTCGGTCAGCCAGTCAGTCTCTCCAGAAGTCAGTCCCTTGATCCTCTGTTAGTAGTCACCACGAGAAAATGCAGCTGCCAGCCAAAGCTCCGTACATGCGGGATCACCATTAAATTCTTACGAGTAGACTGTTAACCAGGAAACATGCCAGTCTTTGGATTACTGAATCGCTTAGAGCAGCCTGTAGCTTCCTGGTTAAACCCTATATCTCTTGTAACCGGAGAACAAGCTGTTCCCTGGGTAATGCACAGGCACAGTGTGGATCTGAGGGGTTAGGTCCAGAGCCTTGCCTGGCGCTTTCAAGGGAGACAGCAGTCAATCAGGCCCCAGCTCCTTCTCTACACTGCGAGACCATGCTTCATTTCAGCTGATCCACCCCCTGTTGCATCGACCCCTGGTAAGTTAAAAAGATCCCGGGTGCCAATTAACTAACAGGGCCCTCAGTGACCCACAGCCCGTCACAGGTCGAAAGAGTAGTAACCGTTAACTTGGGGCTATCCATGCCTATGCTCCTATGTATTTTCCGGCGGTATTTGATCCTACGCACTCGAACATCCTTTTTACTCTACACTTACAACTAATATAAGTAAGCCGGAGGATTCTTATGCTGCAAGATCCTCACCTTCCGTATCTCTATTTACATCTATCATATAAGGAAATTTTTAAACAAAAATATAATCCGTATATAACGTAAACTCAGTCATAATCTATATTCACAGACATGCATATTCATTCTTAATTTCCAAAACAAGACTTTCACTGATTGGGCATGTTACTATAGGATTTCATACATACTTTATTTCAATTCTGATCACAGGTGTGCTTGTGACATACTTGACATTGTTTCGTGGACGATTTTGCTTTGGGGCGATTCTGAGTGTATCCTGGACCATAAAGAGACTCCAGGCATGAATGACACTTGTGCTGCTTGCCTGACCTATTCTCATGTGTTACTTCTGGGACGGCCTCCTCTACATCTCCCTGTCCGAGCATCAGATTCATCTTAGCCATTGTATTCCTGGTCAGACCACAAGCCTGAACTTTTCTTCTTTCAATTTGCAGTTTACACAATGCCTTCACTAACTGCCAGCCATAGGAGATTGAAGCAATTTTTCTTGGGTCCTGATTATTATATAACGAATAAATTGTCTGTGAATTTACTCTGGCAGTGTTGACAATGTAGCCAAGGGCATTCACTGTCCATCTTCTAGATTTAGTGTGTACTGTATGAAAACTTATTCTCTGATCCATAATGTCAGTGCCTCCTTTAGTGAAATCATACAATTTAAATATATATATATATATATATATATATATATATATATATTTATTTATATATATATTTTCAAATCATCATCCTTGGTAATGCCTAAAATTGGGGAAACTGTGCTCAGAAGTAACACATCTTTCTTACCTTTGCTTTTGGTGGGTGTTACATAGGATTCAGTGTCATTTCCTCCCCGTGTTTCTTCCAGTAAACTTGGTATGACCTATCTTCCCTTTCTGTGACTATCTCTGGTGGTATGCCTTTCCTAGTAGAATCTATAGTACCTAAGGCTGAGATACCTTGTGTTTGAAGCCACTCCAGCAACTCTATACTGGTGTACAATCTATCCAGGCTAATAATCCTACCTCTAAGGTCGACTGAGTCTTGTAACTGACTTACCAGAGCTTTCACTGTTGGGACTGTACCGCGTATGTAGTGTGGTCCTGGCTCTCCAGGTTTACCTGAATATACAGCTGTCCTAAAGGTAAATGGATATCTAACAGCATTAATAGATTTATATTGGAGGCCATAGAGCACGGGTTTGCTCTTATTGTAGTCTGAACCCTATTTGTGTTCTGCACCCATACAACGTTTCATCAGTGGTCAAGAAGTCACCTGGCTCTAACACTGAGCAACAACAATTACTGAACTGTTCAAAAAGCTCCCTGATTGCTGCAAACCGATCGTGTACCCATCTCTGGTGTCTGGTATCAATGTTGATCGTGTACCCATCTCTGGTGTCTGGTATCAATGTTGATCGTGTACCCATCTCTGGTGTCTGGTATCAATGTTGTTAAAAGTTATGTCGGCATGTAAGAAACCAAATCGTTTTACTGACATGACGGCTTCAAATATTGGGTGACCAAACCCTTCCATGAAGAGACGATTATAGCAATATTTATTTTGTCCCAACAAACCTCTTGGATAGAGCAGGCCAAAAAAGCTTTTCAATTCTATGGCATCAGTCATCTTGACGTGTGTTGGTATTTCAGCAGTCAGTATTAGAAATTTCGGTAATTATGCCTTGTGTTAGCATGGGTTACAATACCATCAATCATATTAGATGTTATAAACAACTCCCATGCCATTATTTCTGTATTAGCTGACCTTGCCTCTCCTAACAAAACATCCTTCACTAGGCAATACCTTCTCAACAGGCCTACCTTCTGTATGGTTGGTCCATATTATTGACTTACCGATATCTAATTTTCTCGGGGGTTTCTCTAAAATGCAGGTATATTCCCTGAGCTCGTGTGGCAGGACAAATTCGTCATAATTATGTTTGTTCAAGCACTGGTCCAAAGAACTGATTAATCTATTTTTCACCAGTGGCTTTCTGTTTGAGTGGTACCCACTCTTCTTCATTTTGTCAACATTCTGATCATCATCTACATCGTCGCCCTCAGCTACTCTATCCAAGGCAAGGTCATCATCATCATCATCGCCAACTACCTCTTCCAAGTAATCTTCGACTGGGTCGTCAGCATAGTCGAAAATAAAAGCAATGACTACGTCCGTCGGCACATCCACCCCGTCCCCTAATTAATGTCTAACTAACCGTCGTCCAGCACCAGGGATGTTCTGCCCAGAGACCCAATATATCGTACCGTAGCATGAAAATTATCGTATATTACCCTAAAATTATCGTACAGGTAAATTTTCAATAGTTACCAGACGAGATGGTGTGTAAAGAAAGTATGATGAAATGGTAAATGTAGACGGGGCATCATGAGCTTGACTGAGTCAATCCAGGAGAATCACAATTAGGTGAATAGTAATTAAGACGGTACATTACTTTTGCCTTCCTTACACTCACGTTTCCCGGTAAGAAATTAAGAATATCCTACAAAGCTTTATGTATACCAGCATATCAACTGTACTTACGACTTTACTGAAGTCCTATACAAAGTTGCAGAGTGGGTAGTGGGTACAGCAGCACTACAGCTTGGCCAGGGCATTGAACCAGACCACTACCAAGCACCAAGTAAAGTTTGAACTTCTAAGTCCTTGACATTTATGGGGTCGGCCGGGCTTGGCCCTGACCTCCCATGGGACTGGGAGGGGAAAGGAATTTCGTGAGTGACTCAGGGGAAGCGTGGGTTACTGGGGTGTGGGCACAATGAACCGTGTGGCGGGAATAGTGAGTGTTGTTAACCTGCAGTATATAAAAAAAAAAAAAAAAAAATCTAGGGAAGCTGAAAGACAAAAATTATCGTATATTTTGAATGTGATATCGTACATCGTACAAGCATCCCAAATTATAGTACAAATACGATAATTATCGTACGTAGAACATCCCTGTCCAGCACGCCTACACGAGAGCCGCGAGGTTTGTGTGTGTGTGTGTGTGCACATTACAATGCACGTGTGTGTATCTGTGTGCACAATACAATGCACATGTGTGTATCTGTGTGTATGTGTACGAACAACCATTTCATTGGGTATGAGGAGTCATAGAGAAAAAACAATGAATAATACATAGATAATAAAATTAGTGAATGAAATAACTATTTCACTAGGTATGAGGAGTCATAAAGTATGAACAATGAATAATACATAGAAAATAAAGTAGTTTTAATGAAAATAGGAAACGTATCGTACGTCTGGAAGCTGTGTTGATGCCGGTTAGGCTTGCGTAGGCTAATGTCCCAGATATTTCACTCATCTTCGAGCGTTTTCTTTTTGTTTAGCGCTCTCCACGGGGAAAAATCGTTAATTTTAGAGAAAACGCCCGTTTCAACCCAGTTTTTTCGCTCAGAATCACTATTTTGTTGTGTTTCCAGTAATTTAACAAGAAAATAATCGTGAGACCATGCATTGCTTACAAACTAGAGTTTATTGGCAAAAATTAGTTAGGGCGTATCAAAAATGATACGGGGTGCACCGAATAGGGTTAAAGCACGATCTAGTTCACAGGCAACCATCTTCTCCATACCGAGATAAACAATAACAAGTTTGGTCCGGTTTGTGCTATAGAGAATATGAAATCGGAGTTACTTTATTTACGGTTCTCAATACAGTAGGGCTGCTCCGACCCAGCCTCAGCGGCTGAGTCGGCCTTACGGAGGCTTACCCTCCTGTAAGTGCTTCGTGCATGGGCCGTAGCGACCTACGGCCTTAAACTACCCGACTTAAGGCCGTGTGTAGCCTTAAGGGCGTTTGTGCATCCGGGCCTGTCCTTAAAGATCAATAAAATGTATAGAATGGAAAATTAAAATGCTATAATAATACGTCATCGGATTGAAGGTTCACTCTTGTAACCTATATTACGTTTTTAGGTTCAATATTACCATCACTCCCTAAAATGCCCGCCACCGGACCTCCCACCTCGCCACCTCCCACCCCACCACCGGACCACTACCACACCACCACCCCAGGAGGATACAACGGTGGGGTTAGTGACCCCGGTTAAGAGGGTCACCAGGACACGACTGTCCTGAGCCCCTGTTCCCCGCAACTGCCCCAACACCAGGTGACCGGGGAAAGTCAACTACCTTGCGGGCGGGACAACCATCGTCAGAAGTGGGGTGGGACTGAACCAGATTCAGTCCCAGGTAACACTGTATTGACAGCTATTCTTACACCCTGTAGGGCAGGAGGCCCAAGGCTATGGCCTAAAAGAGTGTACCAGGGTAGAGAGACCCAAGGCTACGGCCTTAGTACACCCCGGAGAGAGAGTTGCCCCAGTGCATCCCTCATCTGCTGTTCTATCCTACGGGAGCAACACCGCGCCGACGGTCCCTATATGTGGCGGGGAAGGAGAGGCCCTGTACGCCCCTCAGTTGCTTCTTGTCGGGAGGATCAGCTCCCGGCTACGGCCAAAGTACATACCAGGGTAGAGAGCCCCTGCTATCATATGTGCAGCTTTTCCCTACTACGGGAGCAACACCGTGCTGACAGTCCCTATACGTGGCAGGGAAGGAGCGGCCCTGTACGCCCTTCAGTTGCTCCTTGTAAGGCGGGTAGGCGTACGGCCTTGGCCAAAGCACGTACCAGGGTAGAGAAGCCCCTGAAGATAGCCTCAGTACGTACCGGAGAGAGTGTGGCCTCTGTGCCCCCTACTCCTGCTTTTTCCATACTACGGGAGCAACACTGTGCCGACAGTCCCTATATGTGGCAGGGAAGGAGTGGCCCTGTATGCCCTTCAGTTGCTCCTTGTACGACGGGTAGGCTCCCGGCCAAAGCCAAAGTATGTACCAGGGTAAGGTGACCCAAGGCTCTGGCCTCAGAACATACCGGAGAGGACACGGGCGACGTGAGTCCTTCTCCTGTCTCTTTCCCCTGTGGGAGCCCTTCGTCACCACCCGGGAATGTTGCCCCAGAGGTGTCGCTAGAGTGGTGGCAAGGCCCGATATCGGACCTACCTCCTACGCCTGGGAGATCCTTGTTCCTGCCCGAGACCTGACAGAGAAGTTGCCGCAGCCCCGCCCTGTCAGCGCCTCTCCCCATAGGCGCCTGCAGTCCCAGGACCCCCAGGCCAGACCCACAGGCTCCCGACAAGGGTGACCCAGGCTCCCTCACCCCACGGAGCCTGAGACGACAGGCCCGATTCCTCCAGCTGTTTGGCCCCAGTCCCGAGGGCCACCTCTCAGGTCAAGGCCCCCAGACAGGAGGGCCTCCCTGCACCCCACCGACGAGGCTCCGACTCGAGGGCCACCTCTCAGGTCGAGGCCCCCAGACTGAAGGGCCTCCCTGCATCTCACCGACGAGTGTGACCCGGGCAGTGACTCCCCTGCGGGTAATTCCTTGCCCTCTGCAGGCCGGGTCCCCCTATGGTTCTCCCCTCACGTCCCTGCTACGGAGTAAACATTACCCAGGAGATAAAGGGAACTAGTGACGCCCCTTGTGCCGAGAACAAACCAGGGGAAATAACAGTGAACAGTGACCGAGTGAAGAACAGTGTGAAACCAGTAACAGTTACCATTAGTCCAAAAGAACTCAGTGCCCGGCAGGACAGAGAATGAACCTTAAAGTAATTATATGAGTCCCCCCAATGAAAGAACTTTCTGTGAATGAATAGAGACTAGGGTGCCCGGGTAGATTAAAAGCCTGTGTGTAAGTGTCACCGCGACTAAGTGACTGTGTCAAGTGTCGCGATCCGCACCCTGTCTTATTTATAGTATTTCCCCTACGGACTTCCCATCTTGTTTATTCCCTTTGTTGTCGACTCAGTGTATATCCTGCCTAAAAGTGACATATGGATAATAACATATATAATTCACGACATCCATGTATGTGCATTGTATTGTGTGCTAAGCGTGACTGTATCTTGTAGTGCTGAAGATTAACTCTGTGTCCCTGTCCCCTGTATCTCAAATATCACTCTGTGTTTTATTGTAACGGTTAGAATTAAGGCAGTAGATGTGTTAAGGTATACTGCCTGATTTTATGTCCTGTTCCTTTGTGGATGCTTTACTTCCGGTCTGGAAAGAGGACCCCATTTCAGTCGCTAGTGTTTTTAGGACAAGAAGTCGCCTTAAAAACACCAGCATAACACTGGTGGCAAGCGGTGGTTCTGGATCCGAGTAAAAGCACGGAGGAACGATAAAAGGAAACTTGTGCAATGGCAGCCAAACCGTACATTCAGTTGCCGAGATTCAACTCGGACCAATGTGACATTGAAGTGTATTTAGATATGGTCAAACCCCTCCTAGACATAGGGTTCGACTCGGACAAAGAAAAGATTGCAGTCACATTGCCTAACCTGGGTAAAATAATTGCCACTATCGCACCAAAAATCGTCCCAGAACTGACATGGGACCAATTCTCACAAATTGTGAGACAGGCTTTCATGCCGTCCACAGGCAGAGTTGTCGCTCTCTCTCAACTCGACGCCCTCACCTACGACAGTAACCTAGACGACACATTCGTTCAGGTTTGGCGCCTCATCAGCGCCGCTTATCCCAAGGCAACTACAAATGCCCGAGATATACACACATTTAATGCCCTGCTGAGGATTCTCCCTGGCACAGTCAGGGAGCACTTCTCTATCTATGATCCCTCAGGGGACATGGACCAGGACCTGCAACTCGTCAGACGTCTCCTCGCTGCCCATCCCATACCACAACCTCTTCACGCGGTGACAAGATTCCCAAAAACCACAACCCTCCATCAAAATCTAAGCCGCCGCCTCACGAGCCACCTACAGAGCCGCCTCCTACTGTGCCCAGGGCTTACCTGCAGAAGAAACGCCCCAACCCCAAGGAACAAGGCAACCTGATTACCATTAACACTTGGGAGTTCACGGCCTGCAGTCGCATCTGCCCCCTGCACGACATAAGAGAGCAGCTCAAGGCAAGCAGGCGCAGAAACTTTCACCAGGGGCGCAAGAAAGTCTCCTCCTTAGACAACGACGCCCCGGAAGATGACACGCCGCCACTACTCTACCCAGGACCGGACGACGAGGAACACGAAGACCACACCCAACCTCAGCAGATGGATTTTTAGGCCCGCCCCCGCACCTCCACACGGTGGCGGGGGCCACCTCACACAGCTACAGACCCCCAGTCTACAACAAGATTTAGCTGAACGGGGTCAAGGCACGATTACTGGTAGATACGGGAGCGGCCAGGTCATGCCTCTACTCCCACTTCTACTCCCGCCACACCTCTGCCTTTGGCCCCCTTCTCCCCACTTCAGCCAACCTCGTAGATGCGGAGGATGGCCCCCTACCCATCCGTGAGGAAACACAGGCCCTTCAAACCAACACTCACCAACGAGTATCCACCAACCACCCATTCATCATATTCGATTCCACCTGTGATCAATATGATGGATATCTTGGGCTGGACCTCCTTCAAAAACTCCACGTGACCATTGACTGTCATCAGCGCCGCCTCCACTTCAGTCATGCCCGCCCCAACCAAGCATCAAGTAACAAGAAAAAAAAATCTGGAAGAAAAAAGAACAACACCACCTCCCCCACACCACACAGACACACACTCCCCGGACACTCACCTGCCCCAAGCCACCTGTACATATGACCCCAACCCAACCTCACTCAACGCCTCACTTCATCCCCCTCCATCACCACCCCCCACTACACATCTTCTGGACCCCTCCCCATCTTTTCCTGCCACTATTGCTTCCTCAATCACCATTCCACCCCACCACGAAGCTTGGGTAAAACTTAACAGACCTTCAGGTACCTCCGTCCTTTTCTCACCATCCATACCCACTGGACCACTCTCCTCCTGTTTAGTGTCCCCCACCTTCCTTCCTCCACATGCCCATGAAATCCGTATCGCAAACCTCGCCACAACACCACTAACCCTACCACGAGGACTCATCATTGGCGACACGGAAGAAGCCGAACCATGCCAAGCACCACCCCCCGATCATCCTACTCTCCCCGACTTACCATCACTTCTATCCCCTTCCCAAACCAACAGCCTCTGACAACTCCTCCTGGACTTTCAGGACCTATTCTCCTCTGGCCCAACAGACCTTGGCCACACTACTTATCTCAGCCACGAGATACACACGACCGGACCTCCAATTCGCCAACCATCACGACGAAAAAATCCGAAACAACGGGCAGAAGACCAGCAGGTCCAGAATATGCTTGATGCCGGTGTTATCTCCAACTCCACTAGCCCGTGGTCCTCACCTGTTGTACTCGTGTGAAAGAAAGACAGGACCATGCGCTTTTGCGTCAATTACCGCAAAGTGAACGACGTTACTATCAAAGACGCTACACCCCTACCCAGGATTGACGACTCGCTTGACTCCCTACACGGGTCGATTTGGTTCTCTACCCTAGACCTGCAATCAGGCTATTGGCAAGTCCCTGTCCACCCAGACGACAAGCACAAGACCGCCTACTCAACATCGAATCGGAAACATTACAAATTCAACGTTCTTCCCTTTGGACTCTGCAACGCCCCCGCCACATTTTCCCGCCTAATGGAGTCGGTTCTCAGTGGGCTAACCTGGGAGACTTGTTTGGCGTACCTAGACGACGTCATTGTTTTCAGTCACACCTGGGCCGACCACCTCCATTGCCTCAAACAGGTTTTCCAACGCATCCGCCAGGCAGGGCTCAAACTGAAACCAACAAAGTGCGTCTTGGCTGAGAGATCAGTCTCTTTCCTTGGACACCTAATTAACACTGAAGGCATCTCCCCTGACCCAGAAAAACTATGTGCGATCGCCAACATTCCCCTACCTCGCAACGTACATGAAACTAGAGCCTTCCTAGGCTTAACTTCATACTACAGGCGGTTCGTAAAAGGATTTGCAGACATCGCCAAACGCCTACACGACCTAACAAAAAAAAAGCGAACCATTCATATGGACTGAACCAAGGAAAACTGCATTCACCACCCTCAAGTTCAAGCTAACCTCTGCCCCCGTCGTTGCTTTCCCAGATTACAACCTCCCATTCCGTCTATATACCGACGTCTCACTCATTGCCATAGGGGCTGTCCTTGCCCAAGTGCAAAACGGCCGCGAGCATATCATTGCCTGTGCCAGCCGCACCTTGAACCCTGCAGAAAGAAATTATGCGGCCACCAAACGAGAGTGCCTAGGAATCATCTGGTCCCTCGAATACTTCCGTTCCTACATATCAGGCACCCATGTGATAGTCATTATGGACCACCAATCCCTACAGTGGTTACGTCAGTCAAACACCACCAACGCGCAACTCATACGATGGCGAGAAACACTCGAGGAGTACGATTTCGAGATCTCATACCGACCATGCAAACTCCACACAAACGCCAACGCCCTGTCCCATCTACCAATCAATGCAATTTCAACAGAGCCAGACCTAATCCAAATGTGGCACAACAAACAACACCCTACCTGGATCCCGCCGAACACATTCGCCAAACTCCACCCTCACGGCGAGCACCTGTTGGATCCCAATGGACACATCGTCCTAAGCCCTACCACCGCCCACGACACTATGCTACACCTCCACGCCAACAATGGCACCCACCTGGGGACTAAGAAACTCCTACAAGTCTTTAGTGACATGTACTGGACACCTAACCCATCCACCATTGCCAAGAACTTCATACAATCCTGCCGAGCCTGTGCTTCGGGAAAGAACATCACTCGCACACCCGGCCCTTCAGGAAAATTAACAGCGCAGAAACCCTGGCAGTTACTTTCCCTAGACATCGTCAGCCCCCTCACACCCAAAGCAGGGCACAAATACATTATCACATTCGTGGATGTGTATTCAAAGTTTATCGTCGCATGCCCCGCCAAGGATCACAGTGCAGTATCAGTCACCGATGCCCTCACCCGCCATGTCTTCCCCTATTTTGGCATTCCCCAAGCACTGCACTCGGATAATGCCCCTGAATTTACTGGCAAAGTCTGGGAAGAACTGGCGAATATATTTGGATACCATATCTCCCACTCATCCCCCTACTGGCCCCAAGGGAACAGCATCTGCGAGAGGAGCCATCGCTCCCTCATGAACCAGGTCCACACACGCATTATGCAAACAGGTAACGATGATTGGCCTGCCCACGTCAAGATTATCCAATGGGGCTTAAATGCATGCCCACGAGAAGACGGGATAACACCATACGAACGAGTTTTCGGGGATACCCCACTCCTCCTACCTCTCCGCCACCACCTCCATCCACCCACCCCGCCCTCCACTACCGACCCTCTCCACCACCTCAAACGCCGCCTCCACCACCTACACACTCAACAAGACCTGGCGCCCAACACTAACCACTCCAACCCATACAAACCTGGACAGTCCGTAGTCATTGCGAACCTGCCCGCCCCCTCCAAGACCTCCCCCCGATTCAATGGCCCCTTCAAAATTATTCGAGTCCCCAACCCCTACCAAGTCATCATCGACCAACAAGGACAACACCGCACATACCAAAATTGCCACGTGCGACCCTTCCACCCACCCAACAATGACCACCCCCGCACCCGCCCGCCCTGCACCTCTTCCCACACACCTGTCCATACCGACCCTTCCGAGAATTACTCCCCAGACTCCTACTCCTACTCCTTCTCAACCCCACCCTCCACCTCACCGACGGCCAGCCCACCCCACAACACACCACCACCACCGCCTACACCACCACCACTGCCACCTCCTCACAACCCACAACTCACCTCCCTACCACCTGTCCACCCACCACCTCCCACACCACACCGCCTCCACCACCTACATCACCACCACTGCCCAAAGCCACCACCTCCTCAGACCTCACCACTCACCACCCTACCACCTGTACACCCACCACCCCCTTCCCCCATGACCATCCTCATTATACGCGCCACACTGCATCCCCACTTGCCTCCCCCCCTAATGGCCGCACGCCCTCACCACCGCCAGGTGCACAACCACCCTCACCACCCACACCCACACTCACTACCACCACCACCAGATCAGGACGCCTTTCACGCCCACCCTCTAGATACACCCCAACACCACTTCCCATTGCACGCCCATCCCACCACCCACCACCACGAACCCCCCCTACCCCAAACACCTCCCCCATAACCCTCCCCCTCCACCAAGCGTGATGGAATCGTCCCAAGTCCCAATTCCCCAAGGTACAACGCTCCTCCCACCGACCCATCCCTCATAAAACCACAAATTTCCCGTCACTCTCCAGCATTCAGCTTTCATTTCACCAGGCACCATTCCCCGAGATGAGAGTGACGAGAGTACACTGGGTACCCCGCGACCGCCCACATGCCAGAATCCGAGGGACCCCCCACCTTCTCTGCCTCCTATGCCGGACCGACCACCCATCCTCCCTCCGCCTCACTCTCAGCCCCCACCAGGAGCCTAACACCTTCACCAACCACTGAGTCAGCCTCCTACAACACCTCACCCCAGCCCACCAGACATCCACCTCCACCACATACCACCTCCAGTCACGGGGTCGTGACTTTTACACCACGGAGGGCGGTAAAATGCCCACCACCGGACCTCCCACCTCGCCACCCCCCACCCCATAACCGGGCCGCTACCACACCACCACCCCAGGAGGATACAACGGTGGGGTTAGTGACCCCGGTCAAGAGGGTCACCGGGACACTACTGTCCTGAGTCCCTGTTCCCCCCAACTGCCCCAACACCAGGTGACCGGGGAAAGTCAACTACCTTGCAGGCGGGACAACCATCGTCAGAAGTGGGGTGGGACTGAACCAGATTCAGTCCCAGGTAACATCGTATTGACGGCTATTGTTACACCCTCTAGGGCAGGAGGCCCAAGGCTACGGCCTAAAAGAGTATACCAGGGTAGAGAGACCCAAGGCTACGGCCTTAGTACGCCCCAGAGAGAGAGTTGCTCCAGTGCATCCCTCTCCTGCTGTTCTATCCTACGGGAGCAACACCGTGCCAACGGTCCCTATACGTGGCGGGGAAGGAGCGGCCCTGTACGCCCTTCAGTTGCTTCTTGTAAGGCGGGTAGGCGTACGGCCCCGGCCAAAGCATCGTTTATATCGTTTTAATATCGACATGGTTTGCATGAATAATACACTTTTGAATACTGAGGTGTAATAATTAGAATAAGTTGTCAAGTATGAGGTGTTGCGGAATTCTCAAAGCCACAGAGAAAACGACCCCTTGGCTGGAGATAGGTAGATAGATAGATAGATAGATAGATAGATAGAGAGAGAGAGAGAGAGGAGAGAAGGGGGGGGGTTGGAGGTAGAGGGGTAGTACGCAAGGCCACTTCAGAAAACGGGGAATACCAGCTTAGTTTAAAAAGATAATCCTCAGTGGTAGGGCGCATCATCCTTGTCTCTCCTAGCCACCCAGGAGGACAAGTGGGGATCGTCTGTTTTGTGGCTTGGTTAGAAATAGATCGCCTGTCTTGTGGCTTGGTTAGAAATAGATCGCCTGTCTTGTGGCTTGGTTAGAAATAGATCGCCTGTCTTGTGGCTTGGTTAGAACTTGATCGCCTGTCTTGTGGCTTGGTTAGAAATTGATCGCCTGTCTTGTGGCTTGGTTAGAAATTGATCGTCTGTCTTGTGGCTTGGTTAGAAATTGATCGTCTGTCTTGTGGCTTGGTTAGAAATTGATCGTCTGTCTTGTGGCTTGGTTAGAAATTGATCGTCTGCCTTGATAACCCCCGTACAGTCATAGGCAATGATGTAAGCCTTCTTCATGCAAGGAGTGACATCTCGAGGTAAGGAGAATTATCATTATCATCACCATTATAATCATCATCATCATCATCATCATCAATCACTGTTCTCCTCCTCCTTCTCCTCCTCCTCCTCACCACCACCACTACCTTCATCATCATCATCATCATCACTGTTCTAGTCCTTCTTCTTCTCCTCCTCCTCACCACCACCACCACCACCACCACCTCCACTACATCATCATCATCACTATTCTTGTCCTTCTTTTCCTCCTCCTCCTCCTCCTCCTCACCTATCACCACCACCACCACCACCTCCACCACCTTCATCATCATCATCATCATCATCATCATCATCATCATCATCATCGTTATCGTTACCTTTTTCCTCCCAAATGAGGACGTGATAATGAAGGAGACGGAGACGAGTTAAGTTACAAATACTGTACATAGGTGAGAACTATCAAAAACACAGCCAGTGATATGGGCCACAGACTCATCCACACATCATTCAAGCTCCGGGAATCCTGGCCCCACCTCAAAAGGATAACCATCTGCTCGAATTTATTTTTACTCTTTCCTGATTTTTATTTCATACACAGACTGTTATGGTAAATCACTTAATACGTTAGCGTCATATTTTGGTTTATTTTTCCTACTTGCAGATAACGGTGTTTGACATGGCAAGCCTGTTTTGCTGAAGGAATTATAATTATTATTATTATTATTTTCATTAAAACGCATCATGTTATTTTGTTCAGGTACCACCAGACAATTTTGTTCAGGTACCACAAGGCAGTTTTACTGAGGTACCATGAGAGTTTTGTTCTGGTACCACCAGACAGTTTTGCTCAGGTACCACCAGATAATTTTGTTCAGGTACCACAAGACAGTTTTGTTCAGGTAACAGAAGACAATACCACAGTTTTGTTCAGGTATCACAGGCCAGTTTTGTTCAGGTAACAGAAGACAGTTTTGTTCACGTACCATGACAGTTTTGTTCAGGTACCACAGGCAATATTATTCAGGTACCACAGGCAATATTATTCAGGTACCACAAAGCAATTTTGTTTGGGTACCACAATTTTTTTTTTTTTTTTTTTCAGAAACTACAGCTGACAGATATTCCAGTCGTTAAAGAACTGGAAAATGATTCGATTAACTTTTAAAATGTTTTATTTTTTCCCTTATCAATTATAACAGATTAAATTTTGCTTCATTAAAAACCCAGTGTCCTCCTTGGCAATGAAAGAGGTAATGAAACTCCCTCAAACGCCAAACAAAATCGTCCGAAGAGAGGATTATATGAAGAAGGAACGTCATTGCAGTTAAGTGGTTAAACAGAGGTCTCACACATATGACAAAATTCCAGAGATGTGGGGTTACAAGGCCAGGCAGACAAAGAAATGAGGAAGCAAAGGCGCGCTGTGGAATTGATGTGGATGTGACTGAAAGTGTTAATATAAGGCAGAGGGCTATCGGTGAAGGAAGTATAAAAAAAGAACCTCGAAATTTGCCTAGAGTCGGAGCTCCTTGGAGAATGCTAACTTGTCATAGTCTGATATCCTTATTATAATCGATTAGCAAGAGTAATAAAATGCAGAGGTTCATAAACAAATAATTGAGTTCAAAACTTCCAAATCAGCATTTTCTGTTCAGCAGGACATTACAGTTTATTTAAAAAGACAGATATTAAAATTAAAAGATGGAGTAGAAAGTGCGTGCTTTTGCATTGCAAGAATTTATGAACTCATGTTTTGGTCCTGTTTATTGCCTGGTGTAAGAGAAAAAGGCAAAATCTGGCATACCTCCTTACAGCTAAAAAATAATATTGCATCAGTTGGTAATAAAGTTGCTAATTATAATTATTGCTGGCGGGATGAAGACGGAATAAAAGGCAGTATGGTCTTGCTGTTACCGCAGGTAGGGCATCGTTACGAAGAATAATTTCATTGTAAAGGCCCTCTCCCACTTCGGCGTAAATAGGAACGATGAAGCTACGATGAAAATCGTGGCCGAAGTCGGTGATGTGTCGACGATTCTGACCAAGAATCTTGGTGTCGGCGTAATACCGGCGACACCAGTACAACAAAACGCCGAAACCTCGGCGGAGTATACGATATAACTGGCGACTGGTAGCCGACATATCGCCGATATGTCGGCGTAATGCACAAGCATTATTCTAAATTCAAATTTTAACGGTTTTTTTATGGCGACTCAACGGCGATAAAGGTACAACGGCGGCGTGCTGTCGACGATGTATCGTCGATGTGTCGGCGAATGCATCGCACGCACCTCGCAGACAAAACGCCGAGGCCATCGCAGGTGCCTCGCCGTCATCGGCGTATTTAAGGCGATTAATCGACGGTTCATCCGCGAAATGTCGGCGATATATCACCGACATTCATAAAGGCCCTCTCCCACTTCGGCGAAAGTGTGAAAGATAAAGTCACGATGTGTAAAAAAATCCCTAATCGTGGGTATTCGTCATCAAAATCTTGTCCATTCGTGGCATGGCGCCGATACGTCGCACGAGGTGGAAATTTGTCGTGGGGGACCATGACTTTTTCATGCTGCATGAAAACGTCATGGCCCTCCACGATTTTGTAAAATTTCGCAGATTAGCCGTAAACAACAAGGCGACGCCTCGGCGACATCGGCGATTACCCTGCGTATAAACCGCGTATGATCGCCGACATCGGCGAGGCATTGGCGGTGGAAAAAACGTTGAGATATCATATGATCATACGGCGAAGCGTCGGCAATGTATCGGCGATGCATCGGTGAGGTTAATACGACATAGCCTACGTAAACCGTACGATATGTACCGGGTTGTGCGACAGTAATATTTCATCTTATGAATGTCGGTGATATATCGCCGACATTTCGCGGATGAACTGTCGATTAATCGCCTTAAATACGCCGATGACGGCGAGGCACATGCGATGGCCTGGGCGTTTTGTCTGCGAGGTTCGTGCGATGCATTCGCCGACACATCGACGATACATCGTCGACAGCACGCCGCCGTTGTACCTTGATCGCCATTGAGTCGCCATAAAAAAAACGGTCAAATTTGAATTTAGAATAATGCTTGTGCATTACGCCGACATATCGGCGATATGTCGGCTACTAGTCGCCAGTTATATCGTATACTCCGCCGAGGTTTCGGCGTTTTGTCGTACTTGTGTCGCAGGTATTATGCCAACACCACGATTCTTGGTCACAATCGTCGACACATCACCGACTTCAGCCACGATTTTCATCGTGGCTTCATCGTGCCTATTTACGCCGAAGTGGGAGAGGGCCTTATGATGAAATATTACTGTCGCACAACTCGGTACATATCGTACGGTTTACGTAGGCTATGTCGTATTAACCTCACCGATGCATCGCCGATACATTGCCGACGCTTCGCCGTATGACCGTATGACATCTCAATGTTTTTTTTCACCGCCGACGCCTCGCCGATGTCGGCGATCATACGTGGTTTATACGCTGGGTAATCGCCGACGTCTCCGAAGCGTCGCCTTGTTGTTTACAACTAATCTGCGAAATTTTACAAAACCGTGGAGGGCCACGACGTTTTCATGCAGCATGAAAACGTCGTGGTCCCCCACGACAAATTTCCACCTCGTGCGACGTATCGGCGCCATGCCACGAATGGACAAGATTTTGATCACGAATACCCACGATTAGGGATTTTTGACACATTGTGACTTTATCTTCCACACTTTCGCCGAAGTGGGAGAGGGCCTTTATGGCATCCTTATTGTTGCTGTATCATCACCATAGCATTTGAAAATAAGGCAGTGTATTGCAGTCACAAGAATTTTCCTTAACTGGTCTTCAAAACGAGAGCATCCGTATTTGAAATCCTGGAAAAAATAAATCAGGAGCACGGAGTTAAGGCCCTCTCCCACTTCGGTGTAAATAGGCACGATGAAGCCACGATGAAAATCGTGGCCGAAGTCGGTGATGTGTCAACGATTCTGACCAAGAATCGTGGTGTCGACATAATACCGGCGACACCAGTACAACAAAACGCTGAAACCTCGGCGGAGTATACGATATAACTGGCGACTAGTAGCCGACATATCGCCGATATGTTGGCGTAATGCACAAGCATTATTCTAAATTCAAATTTTAACTTTTTTTTTTTTTTTGGCAACTCAATGGCGATAAAGATACAACAGCGGCGTGCTTTCGACGATGTATCGTCGATGTGTCAGCGAATGCATCGCACGCACCTCGCAGACAAAACGCTGAGGCCATCGCAGGTGCCTCGCCGTCATCGGCGTATTTAAGGGGATTAATCGACGGTTCATCCGCGAAATGTCGGCGATATATCACCGACATTCATAAGATGAAATAATACTGTCGCACAACCCGATACATATCGTACGGTTTACGTAGGCTATGTCGTATTAACCTCACCGATGCATCGCCGACACATTGCCGACGCTTCGCCGTATGGCCGTATGACATCTCAACGTTTTTTTTTTCACCGCCGACGCCTCGCCGATGTCGGCGATCATACGCGGTTTATACGCCGGGTAATCCCCGACGTCGCCGAGGCGTCGCCTTGTTGTTTACGACTAATCTGCGAAATTTTACAAAACCGTGGATGGCCACGACGTTTTCATGCAGCATGAAAACGTCGTGGTCCCTCACCACAACTATCCACCTCGTGCGACGTATCGGCGCCATGCCACGAATGGACAAGATTTTGATCACGAATACCCACGATTAGGGATTTTTGACACATCGTGACTTTATCTTCCACACTTTCGCCGAAGTGGGAGAGGGCCTTTATAGGCCTACTGCCCACCGCGCGCTGAGTAATACATTTCACATTCATTCAAATCGGGAAAGGTAACTAAGTGTTAACTTCTAATTCTATCTGCCTCCAGTTATTCATTTTACATCATTCTTAGCGCGATATGATATATATTTTATTTGATATGACATGATGAAGGCATTGAATGTTTACCTTATATTCACTGTTTTCATTGAACGTATGGCAGTGTAGAGTGACCGAAGCAATCTGAAACTCTGCCATCACTTCTTGGGGCGACTGTACATTTAGTCTGACTCCACACTGATGGCCCCTCCAGCATGGGTAACCCTGTCCTCCTGATGAGGGAGAAGAGATCTACCCCCACTGATATGGCCCACCAGAATTACGGTACGCATGCACCCCACCATGACAAGCTGATTCCTGTGGGAAGTCACACACACACACACACTCACACACACACACACACACACACACACACACACACACACACAGCACAAACTTCCATCAGCTCCCTCTCAATCCTAGGATTGGAAGATGCTAGACTACTCTAGAAAAACATTAGTCTACAGTCCACCCGGATTACGTTCACATGAGCCAAAGGTTGCAACTAATGCAGTATATACAGTACAGTATGATATATGCATGTATTCATTTGTTTATTCTTGTGCAGATTAACTCATTTTAATACTCAGGTTCACAAGATGTGAGTGTGCCTTAATGTGAGTATACAACATCCTTATTCCTCTATTTCTTCCTGCAGAAACGTATGTGTGATGGCAAACAACAAATCTTCAGCTTTTATCCTAAGTCTGACTCCTGATCCCCGAGGAAGAGAAACACATTCCACTTTCATAAAAAACATCATACTCCATTAAGGAATAATGTGTCTTTCCTCTTTTCTATTTGTACCGAAGTTCTGCACAGGGACGCCTTCACGCGGTGGCACCTAAATGAGTGGGTGACTCCACGTCCTGATTAAACAAGCGTTCCTCAGCTAATCTCCCTATCACTCGAAATGAGGATGGTAGACTTCAGATTCAACGCAGTTTCATCCTGCAGTTCACTGGGTTCTCAATCAGATGAACCTGGGGCAACAAATACTTAGATTACAAACTGGCAATTTCGAGGCGTGTGTGAAAGTGGCTCTGTTGAGTAACTCTATACTGCTCCAGAAGGAAAACTCCTTTCTTTGAGGATCGCTGTGTAACGTGCAGATCACTGACGTTTAAGGAACTGAGCTTATTGACTATGAGTCTGTAGGCGAAGCACGGCAGACTGAGAACCATCCATCCCAAGCACTATGTCCAGCACAATCAGGCAGTAAAAGGTTGACAGAGCTCTGTCAAAAATTAAATTTTTGATTGATATATAAACTGAAATAAGAGCTTGCAACGCAGCTGCTAGAGTCAAATTCCAAAATAATATGAAGATGAACTTCAGAGTGAAAAAAATTAATGAGCTAGATGACAAATTTACTTAAACCGATGAGCATTACAACCGGGCGGTGTATATAATGGCCTACTTACACTGTTTGTTGTAATTAAATCGAGTCAGTCTTGGAGGACGATCCATACGAATTGGTGAACTTCGAGATTTCAGAGCCATCAGGCGAGGCGTGTGTCTTGCTCGAAGAGGGACGTATGTGGATGTTAATATCTGTGAGGTGGAGTCAAGATTCCGTGATTTTGAATCGTGAGTGAATGGGTATTAGGCCATTCAAATGAGCAGAGTTTGTTTAGTTTAATTCCTTTATATATATATATATATATATATATATATATATATACATCATCATCAGCCGTTTGAGTATCTACTGCAGGACCGGCCTATCCCAACCGAAATCGGGACGATACAGCCAATGTATCTCTACTAAGTGGCTTGTAGGCTGAGAAGTGCTTGTAAGTGTAATTGTAGTGTTGGAGTGGCTTTGGATGTTTGTGTAGTCTGTGAACCAAGTGTAATCGGCCTGCGCAAGCCGACTGGGCGCAAGCATACTTTATAGTAAACGACACTGGTTCAACCACAGCACCCCTTGTGTCCGCCAATGCAGTACGTGGCCGGGTGAACACTCCCAAAGTTAATTACCCTGGCGGGGCGCGAACCCTGGCTCACCCGTGTACGAAACGCGCACTCTACCACTGTACCACAGGGGCTCCATATATATATATATATATATATATATATATAAATTGTTTATTGGTGTATGGATCCTAACCACACCCCATCGTAGAGAGGGAAAAGAGGTACAGATGATGCTGATGATGATGGTGATGATGATGATGATGATGAAGATGATGATAATGGTGATGATGATGATGATGATGATGATGTGATGAAGATGATGATGATGATGATGATGATGATGATGATGAAGATGATGATAATGGTGATGATGATGATGATGATGATGATGTGATGAAGATGATGATGATGATGATGATGGATAACTTTGTGCATCCAAAATGCAGGCAGATATAATGCTGTATTTATCTCCTGTCCAATGACGGCCTTTCAATGTATTTTGTGTTCTATCCAAATAATTTAGTTTCAGCGTAGAAAGGATATCAAATTGTGATGGAGTTTTTTACTGGTATATCCAGTCAAGGTAGTTTGGGAAACCAAACTACCTTGACTGGATATACCATTAAAAAAGAAAAGGTAACATTATTGTTCTTGCAAATTGGACTTCAAAGGGGTTGTGGGTCCTGGGAGTGGGGATGCTTGGTATTCATTTAGACTCTTCACAATGAACGACTCTCTACAGGATCCGTATTTTCCCTTGTGCAGTGTACGGATGTCGTGTATGGGTAATATCTGCTTTATAAAACACTGTCCTCTAAGGCTTTTCCTTTCATCGACTCCAGTCCCGTCTTGGACTCAGTGTCCTTAATTTTTTTTTTTTTTTTTCTACTGGTTTTCGTATTCGATCATTCAGTAATATGGTGTTTTCTGTTCTTGTATTTCCTGTACCATCAAGCCACGTTACTCATGGTAATCAAAACCCTCGTAGTGATTGTTGTAAGCAGTCTTCGTCAAAGTCGGGTTAGTAACACCCATTAACCCATACACTCACCTCTTTTTCTTCTGGCCATATTATAATTAATGTAGTAATGGTTAGTTTCATTCCTTTATGCATATTAGTACAGTTGTATAGAACTGGAATAATCAACATTCATGCTGCCATCCCTTTCCCTTTAACACAATGACCTGCATCCTTGTCAGTTAAGGAAGCTTCGTAACACCTGTTCCTAAACGATTTATTTTGCTTATTGTACACAGTTATCATCTAAGCCATTTAAATAACTGAAATACCACCACACTCATCATAACTAATATACAAACTGATATTAAGTAGCCATATCCAAAATTACATCGCTAAGGCTGAGCTGTTAGGGAGCTTCCTTAACCGACATGGATGCAGGCCTATGGCTGACAAGAGACTTGTGAGATGAGTGTTACTAGACTACCAAAGTAATGATAAAATTAGAGGTAGAGGCAATGACGGAACAGGGATACAAAAGAGGAGATGGAATTATGGTGCGAAAGAGGCAGGGGCTTCGAAGCACAGAGTCTTGCATATCTAGGAGGAGGTGAGGCGGGTATGGAGCAAAAAGGAGTGGAATGGACTGATATCTGGGGTGAAGAGAGAGTTGAGAGTCGCGGTCAACGATCTGTAGCCAGAGAGAGAGAGAGATGTTGGAACTGTAAAAAATCACAACACGAAGTATTAACACACCTCTTTAAGAGCATGGCAGGCCCAACCTTGTCTTCCTAAGGTTTCCAAACAGCAGAAACTTCCATCACTCGGATACCTTCCCTACTGAGTGTCTTCTCGATCATCTTACTTTTATACATCAGCGCCAGGCACAGAGCGACGACGCAGAACATGCTCTGCTCTGCCGCATTTTGCTTGGGTTGACATTTTGTTTTCCGGGATGAATAAACAACATGAGGAGAACAAAAACAGCACCCCTACCTAAGAAATAACAGTAAATGCCCCCCAAGAGAACTGATCATTGTTGTTTTAATTCTTTTTTTTAGTGTATAGAGTCCTGAAAATATACAGTATGATATTTGGAGGAATAGTTTTGGCCACATATCCACAGTCCGGGTCACGTATGATGCTATATAAAAGTAAATGAACATTGTCTTATTTGTCCATGTAATTATGCTTGCACCAAAATTATATGCATAGCTGAGATTAATACATTCTCCTTTTGGTAATACATGCAAAATATTTATGTAAGACACACAACGGGACATGTCATTTATAATTCACGTTAAATTATTCAAGGAAAACAGAGCTACCAACAGGTAACAATGTCCTCACGCACCTGGAAAATGTGTGTGAGTGTGTGTGTGTGTGTGTGTGTGTGTGTGTGTGTGTGTGTGTGTGTGTGTGTGTGTGTGTGTGTGTGTGTGTGTGTTCGATAGATGAAAGTTATTTTCTTACAATATATACAAGACGTAAACAAAGTATTTCTTAACAAATCAAGATCATGTAAAGAAATATTCTAACATGTCGGTCTGACACTAAGAATAGGTAATAGTTTTAGGAGGTCGTGTCATCAAGGTTTTTGTGCAGAACCAAACAATTGGCAATATCAAGTCGTCCACTTTGAACCTATATAATGAAAGGTGAATGCCAAAGATTTTGTGAGTAATTAATACACTCAAATCGGAAAAAAAAGATACAGAACGCTGCACTTCTCTATTTTTTCCAGAAACAAAATTCGTTACTGGTACTGAAAAAGTCCCACATAAAATATCGGTAGTACAACGTTGAAACGTAATTATGAACGATGCTCTTCCAGCCCAAATATAGCTGTTTGATATACCACGAACTAATTCTGGCTACCTGTCTCCTCAGAGAGCAGAAATTGTTTATGCACGCTTAATAATACGCACATTTACATACACAGCAAGCAGGATGGTACTGTATCAGACAACCCTAGTATGTGTTAACTATGGACGATGGGTGTTAGCGCAAGTGGATGGCACGTGGAAGTGCATAGCACATGGAAGGACTGATAGCCCTGAGGAAACGAGCTGTGAAACTTATAGCTAGAGTCGGAAAAAAAAAAAAGTGCCCACACAAAATCGCTCAGGGGCGATCACATGATCACTCCCGTGAAATGTCTGAACAGAGTATTGTAATCTGTGTATATTTCATAACATTCAACCCTAAACCCTCGCCATCCTTTACACAGCATATTCCTTGAGCTATATTGCTTCCAGACTGACAAATCTGTCTTTGAGTGGACACCGCTAGCTGCCCTATTGCGTTCAGCATCACCGTTAACAGGATGCTTCTTGCCTCATACAGTAAAATAACCGATTGCAGTTTGAAAAATGACGAATCCTTTAGCACTGGCAACCTTAGTGCATTGCACGTAAAGACTTATATTACCATCCTGCTACATGAACATAAATAATTACCAGCCGTGATAGCGAAGCTGGTATTGTTTTCAATTTGTTTGTGTGTCAGTTAGAACGATAACTTGCATCCGCTCAAGATATCATCACAAAATTTCACGGGTGTGTTGTAGTGAAAAAAAATCACAAAATTTTACAGGTGTGTAGTAGGTGAACAAAATCGATCACGATTTCGAAATTGGTGACGGTAGGTCAAGGTCTGTGTGTCTGTTACCACGATAACATCGCAACCGCTCAGTATATCATCACGAAATGATGAAAATTTCCAACGAGTATTGTTTTCAGAGTATCTGTCTCTCTGTGTATCTATGTCTCTGTTAGCACAGTAACTTAGCAGCCGCTCAAGATATCATCACAAAATTTTACGGGCGAGTAGTAGGAAGGAAAATCTACGAGTTCGAAATTGGTGAAGGTAGGTCAAGGTCAAGGTCATATTCCGAGCCGCGCTAGATATGTGTCCGCTCGCGGCTGGTGTGATTCCCCCCTTGGGGGGCGTCCAGTTGTCTTTGTTTCTTATTAAACTTATTTTTCTGCTCTTCTTGTATATTTGTTCAGTTGTTTCTCTGCTGTATTTCTTGACACTTTGATTAGTGCTCAGACTACTCTGTTAGTCTGTCATAGCCTACTTGTATTCACTCAGCCACACCCTGTGTGCTTCTGCAACTTAATTATAGTATCACTAGCAGCAGCAGCAGCAGTAGCAGCAGCAGTTTAGCAGTAGTAGTAGTAGTAGTAGTAGCAGTAATAGCAGTAGTAGTAGGGTGAGTTTAATATAGTTTCAGTATAATAGGGCTAATGTAAACTCCATGAAATTACAAACTAGAACTACTCAACCCTCACAAAATTTTCTATCACTATCTCGCAATAATCACCAATAGTAAATAAACCTTGTTAAGCCAATATGTCTTACTAAACCAAGGTGCCTCTACCTTACCACCACAGCACACCACAACCACACATCACACATCACCTGCCGCAACACCAACACACACACTCTGTCCCGACACTACACACCTCACCACTCTCACCCCTGCACCATACCGTCTGAAGATCCAGTATCGCTAAAACACACACACACACACACACACACACACACACACACACACACACACACACACACTGCCGCTACGCCACACACCACTCTCACCTCTACACCGTGACGCCTGCATACCCAGTACCACTAAACAAGGCTCCACAGCATTGCGCCATTGCACCACACCCATTGGCCACCCATTTAACCCTTAGACAAAGAAGCGTTGTATTACTTCACTCAAACTTTAAATACATAACAGTATCAATTCAGTGGATTATTAGTATAAGACAGACTAATTAGATATTAACCAATATCCAAAACTAAAGAAAAACGAGCAAATTGCTTCATAACTTCATCATATTATTTGCAAAATAGAAGTAAAACAAGCACATTTATCCATTTATATCAAATCTAAATTTAAGAATCAAATAATAAAACAGTAGTTCTAGTAATATTAAATTTAATTTTTATTTAATATACTACAAAAAGTAGCCATAATTACTGATACTATACCACAGTATAAAAACTTTATTAACACCATGGCCATGCTACAGTATTGTTGTCAGTGCTCCAGTAGGCGGCGTAAGTGCATCAGAAGCTCAGGTACAACAAACAGGTCGCTGTGTACATACTGTAGGCTGGGGCCTTACTGTATGAATTTGTTAGGGAATCACAGCCCACCAGAAGCGGCATTTGACTGCTTCCAACATGACAGGCGACAGAATGGTGACATGGAAATTAATGAGGATGTCACAGACAATATACGTGATCACACGGACATGCGTGGTGGTGAAAAACTCTGCGGTGAAGCGAGGGATAGGGATAGACGCCAAGATGCGAGAGATATGAGTGGGTTAAATCACCATGGGGAAGTGAATAGTAGTGAAGTTGGGGATGAGGAACATCAGGAAGTTTATGACAGAAATGAAAAACAGGATGAAGACCACCATAGAGGAGTGCATGAAAGAGGGAATCATCCAGGTATTATGCGTCCCTAGAACGGTAGTGACACAAACAACGAAGAACGAGAACAGCCTCACAGGTCTATGAGAGAAGGTCATCCCACATACTGGATGGACAAATCCAGAGAAAATGGAGTAACCTGGGTGAACACCACATATAGTGAAATTGTTGGATGGTCGTCAAGTAACCTTTTCGGACCTCCCAAATGCAATGCTGCAACTGACATGATCAAGAAGAATAGCCACTTACAATTATAACTCACCTATTGCCTCATTCTCTCTTAAGGTCCTTGCACTGATACCACATCTTTTCCTTAATATGACCCGCCCAAGAGCAAGCATTGCAGAAAATATTAAGGCCATCCAAAGGTGAGTTGAAACATGGAAAAGAAGTGAAATCGACAACCAACTTGACGAAGCCAGGGCAGATGAAACAACAAGACCAACGATGTGGTAAGGATTTTTGGCAGCAAGATGAGACAAGGGAAGGTCTCGATGGCAACAAGATCCCTGACAGCTGAATCACCAAACGGAGTACTTGACCTGACAGAAGAAACAATGCAACAACTAAAGGAAAAACACGCAACTGCATGACAAGTACCCAGTCAAAGATTGACGGGAGCTACACTCCACCCAGTCCCATCATATATGACAGGATAACTGGAGACATGCTGTGGAGGAAGGCACTGCACTCACAGGGAGGGGCAGGACCGTCAGGCCTGGATGCAAAATCTTGGCGAGTAATCCTCAGTAACATCAACTTTAGGGAGGCAGCAACAGACCTGTGTAACACCATTGCTTCACTGGCGAGGAAGCTGCCTTCAAGTCAGTGCAACAACATCGAAGCACTGACAACTTGCAGACTAATCTCCCTTGATAAGAATCCTGGATGTAGGCCCATCGGGGTGTGTGAAGCCTTAAGACGAATTATAGGAAAATGCATGATGGAGGTGGTGAAAGATGATGTGAAGCAGGCAGTTGGTAACCTCCAAGTGTGTGCAGGCCAGCAGGCAGGAGGTGAGGCAGCAGTTCACTCCATGAGAAGAGTATATGAGGAAGAGGAATGTCAGGCAGTATTATTAGTTGATGCTTCAAACACATTTAATTCCACCAACCGGGAGGCAATGCTACACAACATCAAGGTTGAATGTGGAACATATGCCCAATATGTAGAAAACACCTACAAAGAACCAGCATACCTCTACACTGTGAGTAAGACAGCGGCTCACCATGTCGGTGTACTCCAATCCACAGAAGGATCTACCCGGGGTGACCCCTTTGCCATGGCTATGTACGCCCTGGCTGCAAAAACAGATCAAATATGAGGCCACAAATGTAAAACAAGTAGCCTATGCAGATGATCTCACAGGTGCTGGCAAGGTGGAGGATGTGAGTAAATGGTGGAATCTTGTAACATCTCATGGTCCTGAAATAGGTTACCGCCCTAATGCAAGTAAGTCCATATTGATCATGATATCAGCCAATTATCAAGATGCACAGGAGGCCTTTAGAGGCACAAACGTGATAGTGACTAAGGAAGGTCAGAGACATCTAGATGCTCTGACTGAAACTAAGAAATTTGAAGACCAATAAGTGAGTGATATGGTAAAAATAATGGATAGAAGAAATTAATGTATTATCCAGCCACGCAAACACAGAACCCCATGCAGCATACAGCACATTTACGTATGATGTAAAGCACAAGTGGACCTTTGTGATGAGGGCCATACCAAGCATCGAGTTGCTGCTACAACCACTGGAAGATGCTATCAGGGATTCATTCCTCCCATCTCTGACCAATGGCCACATCCCCACACCAGAAGAAAGGGACCTTCTAGCACAACCACCCAGGATGGGAGGCCTTGGCATTATAAATCCAGCTGCAGTGGCAAGCTACGAACATAGAAATTCAATCAGGCTCACCGAATCCTTGTCACAGAAGATTTGCACTCAGGTTGAGTCGGGTGAAATCGACCACCAAAGGCAGAAAGACATAAAGACACAGATAAGCAAGGAGAGAGAAGCAAAACAAAAGGACCAGCTGCAGCACATAACCGTACATCTAACACTAGACCAGTGCAGAATATCTGAAATTGTACAGGAGGTTGGAGCATCGAACTGGCTGACAACCCTGCCTTTCAAGGCAAAAGGCTCCCATTTCAACAAACAAGAAATTATTGACGCCATAGCCTTGAGATATGGGTGGCCAATAGAGAAGCAACCTCAAGACTGTGCCTGTGGCACTGCCATTGATGCAAACCATGCAATGGTTTCCAAGAAGGGAGGCTTTGTTTGCATCCGACACGATGAAGTATGTGACCTCGCTGCCAAAATGCTCCAGGAATAATGTTACGATTGAGCCAGCTCTGCTACCCCTGGACGGCGGGCACTTCACCCACAGAACAGCAAACACATCAAATGATGGAAGAGTAGATGTCAGTGCTCGAGGTTTCTTGACTCGTGGGGAGAGGGCGTTCTTCGACATCAAGATATTTGATCCCATGGCAGCATGTCATTGTGAACTGTCTCTCGAAGCTGCACATAAAAGGAATGAACTAGAAAAAAACAGCAACTATCAAGATAGAATCCAACATGTGGATCACGGTTGATTCACTCCCCTCGTGTTCACAACATCAGGCAAGATGGGTCCAGAGGCGGTGAGATTCTACTCGAGACTGACAGAGGTTCTTTCTGAGGAGAAGCATCAACCGCAGAGTTCTGTTATGGCCTGGATGAGATGTCGACTGTCATTCAACGTCGTGAGGTCTGCATCCTATGCCTCAGGGACACAAAATCATCAGTCCTCAGGCCTGTCTCTCTGGCAGGTATGGATTACGAAGCTACTGTGGCCGAGAGTCGCGTAGCCCAGCGACTTCAATAGATTAATGTGTGTATTAACACTGTAATAGTAATAAATGTGAAATAATGTAATAGAAGTAGTAGTAGATGGTTGGTAACCACGGCCGTTGGGGTCCCTGGGGCCAGCGGATTGTAATATGAGGGTTAGTGTTAACCTTAACATTACATTTCCAAATGATGAACTGTATTATGAAGGTTGGTTTTGATCTTCACAATATAATTCCCCAATGAATGGAGGTGATTAAAAAAAAAAAGTAGTAGTTGTCGAGGTAGTAATAGTATTAGTAGTAGTTGTTGTTGTTGTTGTACTAGTAGTAGAATTAGTAGTAGTAGTAGTTGCAGTCCTAGGCTAATCTGAATGTGAACCCACTGGACTGCAGGCTGAAGTTACCTTTTTCCGGAAGTCCACCCTCCTTGTCATGCCGGGTAGGGAGGGAGGTGAGGGATGTTTGTATAACCGGGCAGTGAATCCAATCCAGTCATATCGGTGCCACCACGTGAAGGCGTCCCTCTCATAATACTCAGAAATCAACCAGTAAGGAAGAAATCTTAGAAAGCATGGTAAAAAGAGGGTTGAAGGAGGGCATAATCTTCACCGTACTCACAGTACCCTCACAGACACACCCTTCACCGTACTGACAGTAATAATTGCACAGTTCCCTCACAGACACACCCTTCACCGTACTCACAGTAATAATTGCACAGTACCTTCACAGACACACCCTTCACCGTACTCACAGTAATAATTGCACAGTACCCTCACAGACACAGCCTTCACCGTACTCACAGTAATGATGATATGAGTTGACAGTCATCCACCCCACCGCCGCCCCGTTCGTCAAGTGGTTTATTCCGGGTGGATGATGACGCAAAATAGATGAAGGTCGTGGTGTATATGGTATGAAAATCGTAGCACCTCTCCCTTAGCTATTTATTGTACATATCAAGTTGTGCATGGCATAGGACGCTTCGTAGCACGTCTCCCATAGCTATTTATTGTACATATCAAGTTGTGCATGGCATAGGACGCTTCGTAGCACCTCTCCCTTAGCTATTTATTGTACATATTAAGTTTATGCATGGCATAGGACGCATCGTAGCACCTCTCCCATAGCTATTTACTGCACATATTAAGTTGTGCATGGCATAGGACGCGTCATAGCACCTCTCCCATAGCTATTTATTGTACATAATAAATGCCACTAAGTATAGGAGGATTCGTAGCACCTTTTTAATAGAGATTTATTTTGTTTTTTCCTAGCTAGCACATCAGGCACAAATAGATGAGGTTTGTATCCTGTGTGGTATAGGAGGATCGTAGCATCTTTCCATTAGCGACTTATTTTCCATATCACACTCTGACACTCTCTTGTGTCATTTATGTGGCTTTATGTCACTATAGTTGATATCAGCAGCATACAAGAGGACACTAAGGCCCAATGGGCAAAATAAATTGCTAAGGAAGAGCTGTTACGGAATTTAAGACACTTGAAATTCAACCCTGAATGTGTGAGGAAAAAGGCTTCTTTGCTGCGAGGTAGGAATGAGTCTCCTTGGTTACAAATCAAATCGAACCTCTAATCAGACTACACCTGGCCATTAGCTGATCTGAAAGACGTAAGGAATTTTCGTCAGGTTAACACACACACACACACACACACACACACACACACACACACACACACACACACACTCAAATTAACTGAAAGGACAAATTAAAATAAAATAAAAAACGCTATGAAAATAATACTACTGACAAACATACAAAAGTACGCTAAACTAGTAATTTAAACAAAAAAAAAAAGCAAAGAAAGGAAAATTTTATAAACTATCAAAACGCTGAAATCTCGGGGCCTGTGTTTATCCCCACGATCAGGCGGATGAATCACGCACTGGCATGTATCACGAAATTTTTACCCAGCTTTGTCATGACCCCCGCAAAGAGAGAGAGAGAGAATTAGCCTAGAATTTACTGCACCCGAACACAAAAGGAAAGGCCAGTGCGAGGTGAAGGGGTCGGGGAAAAGTTTCATTGGCGACGGGAAGACTTTGAGGAAGGAGTGGAAAGCGAGAGTTGAATCGATAAGGAAGAGCTGAAAGTGATAAGGGAGAAGGACTGAGAGTTGCAGAGATAGTATTGGTTATTATCTTCATCATCATTATCATTATCTTCATCATCATCGCCGTCGTCATCGTTATCGTCAATCGTACATCATCCATCATAATCAGCTTTATCTTCATTTTCATTGTCATCGTTACAGTCCATCGTCAGTCATCCATCATCCATTATCATGATCATCATCATCAACATCATTATCATCATTACTACGACAATTCAAGGAAGATGACTAGTGGACGAGTGAACCGAAAAGGAAAGGATGAAAGTATAAACTGAAAGACAGAAAACGGACTTAGAAAGGTAATGCGTATCATCACCATCATCATCATCATCATCATCGAAAACAGTCATATAGAGGCTACGGAAGAAAGAGTAAACTGGAAATTGATGTAAGAGTAAGTAACAGCTCAAGACTGTAACCCAAACAGGCGGCGACGGCTGCGGCTGCGGCAGCGGCAGCAGTAGTTGCAACCCCAGTTCATGTGAACGTGAACTTGGTGGACTATAGGCAAAAGTTACCTATCCCCTGCAGTCCATCATTCTCCTTTCATGGAACAGGAAGGGAAGTGAGGGAAGTTTACATACCCGGGCAGTGGATCCGGTGTTATATTGGCGCCACCACGTGATAGCGTCCCTCTCCAGTTCCTCCTTATCATCCTTGTGCCATATGTAATAAGCAGGTAAGGGAGAGATACTAGACAGGTTCCGAAACCCACAAGCTTGTCTCTTATTAGCCACTCTGTTAACCGGTAAATATGTCTTTTTATCTGTCTCTGACTGGACGCTGTATCCTCTCGATACGTGCTGAAGAGGAACGCCTTCATGTGGTGGCACTGATATAACAAGAGGTTCTCAACTGCCTGGCTATAAAACCGTCCCTCAGATACTTCCCTACTTTCTGAAACCACATAAGGCGTCCATCAAGAACCTATACTCCGTTCACTTCAACTAGGCGTAAAACTGCCATCTCTCCATCTTGAACGCTGAGCTATAGCAAGAGGTTAACATTGGATTGTGATGCTAGTCACGAAGAAGTTCAGTGAAAGAAGAGATGTAGAGTCTTGGTATTGTCTTTTTCTGCCACTGAACTGCGGGAAATAAGGTGCAAAAGGTCAAGAATCAACACCTATACTTCTTCTACTCTAACTTGCCCCAGATTATCAACCTTTTGCTGTTTATTTCATGTACTTCAATGGGCAGAAAAAGACAATGCTGGGGCTCTGCCTCCTTTCCATAGCTCCTCTTCGTGACTAGCATTATGATCCAGTCTTAGTATATCGCTGCAACTCAGTAGGTACTCTGGATGGAGAGAGGGCAATTTTAGGCCAAAATAAAGTCAAGAGGTTACTGTTAAAATGAATGAACTCTGCGTCTATCTATCTGTCTATCAGTCAGTAAATCTGATTGTCTATCTATCTATGTAAGTGCCTATCAGTCTTACTATTGTTTCTCTCTCTCTCTCTCTCTCTCTCTCTCTCTCTCTCTCTCTCTAAGTAGCCTACCTATCAGTCTTCCTAGTTATTTATCCATCTGTCTATCTATCTATCTCTCTTCACCTACACTGAATCCTGCAAGTGTTTCAGCGAGTGTAGAGGTGTATTTGGGGTGTTTGCAGTGAGCAGCATCTTCACCTGGATGTTGCAAGGAAGGTGTCTGCACGAGTGGGAATTATGCAAGATCTGTGCAACGAATATCAATGCCAAGAGGTGAGATCGGAAGTGAGAGTTTTGTTGCGTTGTTATCTTAGGAATGGTCTATCTATCTTTCTGTCTACCGGTCTATATATGTCTATCTGTTTGTTTGTCTGTATGTCTGTCTATTTGTCTGTCGGCCTGCTTGCCTGCCTTTTTACCTGCCTGCCTGTTTGCCTTATTCTGTCTGCTTGCCTGCCTACCTGCCTTCCTGTCTGTCTGTTTGTCTGTCTGTCTTTTTGTCTGCTCATCTATTTGGCTGTCTGTCTGTCTATCTGTATATCTGTCTATAGTCAGACGCCTAACTCCTGGAAGGAGTGGTCATAACGGATAGTCTCTGTGTCCCCCTGTCCCGTACATCAGGCTGCACTTTCTCCAACTCACTCATCTCTCATATGTACTAGCATGCTCTGCGATCCAGACTTTTGCGTGGTCAAAAGGGGCAAAAATCAAGTTACTGGCGATGACCACTGTGTGCTGGAACGGTCGGGAACTCAGATTGATTGAGACTCTCTCCCAGTAGCGGCCTCTTCGGTTGCGTTTATTACATATCAAGTGGTCAGGTTAAGTGTGGTTGCATGCCAAAATGACGGGGCCAGTCTCCAACTCGGTCAACCCAAGCCCGACCTTCGCAATTTCCCCAAATGCTCCTCGGTTACACATTAACTAGGTCAACTCTACACCACCATTTCTCAAGGGTTATACAAACAATAAAGTTCGAGTGGGAGGAAATGTGTATTAACAATACCAATAAAATAATAAAAATTTTCGCGTCAACTAGCCTTACAGAATAATCCTGAATCAGTTGGCACGTTATTCAACAAACATATGGCCCTAATATCAAATTCCACAAAACTTAGCTCCTTTGTCCCAGGACCAGACCAATGTAGCTCTCCATCATCGACCCTCTGAGCTCATAGTTCACTGGTCCAGTCCTCTAATAGGCCATTCTTGACCTTGACTTCCACACTGGGACCTTGACTCGCTCACTGGGACTGACCTCCACACTTCGACCCACTGGAAATTAATATGTACAATGTATAACCCTGATTAACCATGAAAAACATTATTGCATCGATATCATTGTACCTCACAAAGTAACTACATGAATTTTAAATCACAACTAACACAGCCCTAATAAGTACTGAATTGCAAAGTCATCCCAACACATTAATAAACAGTTTAAAGTTCCAAGGCACCTGATATTTGGCCCGCAAAAATCACACATCTTTCTGAAGCTCAGACAAAACTCTGTAGCTAGCATTCTCGTATTCCAGTTACACACTATATAGTAATATAAAGCACGGTGAACAAATATATGGGAAATACCTCACTATCCAGCTCAAGGAATACAAGGGAGGTGAGCGGGAATTCTAGACTCGGCTAATGGTGTCACCTCGCGTGATCTAACACTTCCTGAGAAACGACAACACTTGATAGCCTACTAACCAGAGTCTATTTCTCTTCTTTTCGTCACTATTATCACTCTTGGGTATCACTTATTCAAGCTTCAACATATCAAACATCAATATTATCAAATTACTTACAAAGTTCCTTGGAGGAGGGGGGGGGGGAGGACAACGACAATACCGACCATCCGTTACATTTCATGGCCGGGGAGCGAGTGAGCATCTCATGTTACGCCAATATTGCGTGGTGGAAAAGGGTGGGAGGGATGATCACGGCATACGCAATTTAAAATTTTCATTACTATAGACTCGTGATAGACTCAATGTGATGCCCTTCCCCTTACAATTGATTACCCGAAAAATATGACACTTCCCTAGTTACGATATTTACTCTCCAACAATCTCATTCTTTACCCTTACGTCGAAGAAACCTAAGTCTACTAATACCAAGTCGGTTCACTTTCCCTCAGGGGCAGGGAGGCGTGGCTTGTGTGTGACATCAGTCGGCTTAAGTAATAGATAATGTACAAAAGGGCAGACTCAAATTAAACATTTATAATAAGGGAAAACGAAGAATGGGAAGAAGTGCGGACTCGTTTAACCGTATAACATAGCAGTAGGTTCCCTCACTCCCCTACGCCTTCCCTCACACCCCTACGCCTTCTCTCACACCCCCATACCTTCCCTCACACATTTCAATCCCTTCCCTCACTTCGGACTGAACATATTATGTCATGATCTGGAGAGTGCAGCATTCATCCACTCACCACCACGATCAGGCGTCAGCTGAACTTGGGTTTCGTGCCAGCTGACGTCACTCCGATGCTCCGTCCCCTGCGCCAGCTTGGACCCGTTTTAGATTGAAGTGATCCGATTTGGTATAAGTAGACTTAGGAAAAAACACTAAATATTACCGTGCCTTACATCCCTTGGCGCATGTGTACTATCACGATCCAAAGTTTCTTTACCCCCCTGAGTGGAGGAAGGTCGAAGCCAAGTTTGAAGAAATGACGGGCCACCGAACACAGGCCAGTTCATGGTGGAGGGGTTCACTAACCTGAGGCTTAGGATAATAAGAATCACCCGGATGAAACACACGAGCCTATTTATGAATCAGGGTTGGATCCAAGGTTATAATGAATCATGTTATGACTTAAATGAACTACGTTTGTAATACACAAGGAGTCCAGAAAGACCTAGGAATTAATACATAGTTTATTTCAGTGCAATTGTTTATGATACTGAAGACCAATGTTGTTCGTATGGAAAAATTACGCTACTTTTTGGAACGATCTTTTAAAAGCACAAGGATATAGTCCTATTATCCTAGACATTTAAACAAGATGGTTTGCAATGCACCCTGTAGGAATGTGGTGACATCAGATGGAGAGCAAAATATCAAATTCTTTGACACGTTTTGGTTCTAAAAATTGCATAACATACGTATTGTTTTCCACAATGATACATGGAATTGCAAGATTGTTAATAATGATATGGTTGTTGATAGAGTTTGTGGCAATATATTATCTTTAGTAATTTTAGGAGGAGGACCTGAATAATGTAAGTGATGAATGAAATAGATAGTAGTATGTGTCGAGAGAGAAGGTAGGGATAAAAAGACAGGTCGAGGAAAAGAAAAGTATTTTTGCAGATTACAAAACATAAAGCAGGGAGTTAAGTAAAAAGTAGGTGTAAGAAGATACTACAAATTGATTTAGGAATAACTTTATATTTTGTCACCCGAGGTAAATACTGTGATATTTATAACATATACCGATATCAGTTTTAGATATGCAATTATGGTCACAAAACCTTTGGAACCGATAGGCCCATTAATAATCATAAAAAAAAACAATATTATAATGCAATATAATTACAGGTATGAAATGGAATAAACATAAAAGTGTACAAACATTCATTTTGTAACAAGGACATAAATCTACCTCACCACTGAGTCCTAATATTTAGTCCATCCACCCTGGGCATGCAGGACATTCTGCAGTCTGGTTGGAAAGGAGTTCACCAAGTTGCTGCATATAGCTGGCCAACGTCGAATGCTCTCCCATACCTCTCTTGCTTTTGTTTCCACTGCCTCTCTTGTCTGCTCTGGAACCTCCCACTCCCGAACCATCATCCCCCAAAGATTTTCTATTGGGTTACAATCACACCCTTTTGCAGGGCAGTCAAGACATTCAAACTGAGGGTGACGATTGAATCACTCCCTTACTGCACGGCTGGTATGTATCAAGGAACGGTCTTGCACCAGCCTGATGACTTGAGGTTCAGGAAGAGCAGATGGCAGGAGAGAGGTCTCAAGAATATTGATGTATTGATGAGCATATAAATGTCCATCAATGGTTACCAGCTCACCAGGACCTCCTGCCCACATCCAACCATGAAAAGAGACAGTAACCCTACCGCTCTGAGACGTCTCGTGGATGTTGTTACTATCATATCGAGTATTCATTAACCTCCAGCAATGTCTTGCTGATCCTTCAACAGATATGAAACATTTCTCGTCAGTGAAAATTACTGTCTGCCAAAAGTCTAAGTCCATGTTTATATAATTTTGAGCGAACCTCAATCGCGACTCATTGTTGGCTTCTGTGAGCTTCTGTTTTACAGCTGGCACATTGCACATTAAGCCCGCCTCATGCAGCCGACGTCTAGAGGTGACAGGTGTGCACGGGAGATTTAATTGTAGTGTCAGGCGAACCGCTGTGGTTTTGGGCGATTGTCTAGCAGCAGCAACGAGTTGTTCATCTTGCTGCGGTGATGTTATACTAGGACGTCCATATCTAGGCCTACTCGTCACGTGTCCCTCTTCCTCATATCGGGTAATCCATAATCTTACGGTCGGCTTACTTATGCCCATAAGCCGGCTGATCTCGTTTATTGACTTCACAGCTTCATGATGGCCAACAATCATAGCCATTCTTGTTACTACCTCAGGACGATCGGCCCTGTTGCTTGGCGGACGCTGTCCATGGTGTGGCATTTCTTTCTGAAAATGATATTAATTATGACCATATTTTGTTTGCCTAACAATATTTTTCAAATATA